>NW_013550615.1:453613-595590 GCF_000835455.1 Fonsecaea pedrosoi CBS 271.37 | reverse complement strand
ACCCTCCATGGCTCTGTTCAGCCTTGGGAGCACCCCAGAGTACCCTACCCTCCATGGCTCTGTTCAGCCTTGTGGCTCTCTTGAGCCTAGGTCATTCCGGAACGGAATAACCTAATTCCAACCAATTAGGAGCTAACGCTGCCTAGGAGTCGACTCCAGGAGTCGAATCCCAACTCCTGGGGGTTAAGGAGTGGGAGTCGGAGTTGCAGGAGTCGAATCCTAGCAACGCTGGTGCTTTGTTGCCGAAGCAGGAAAGAAAACCAGATAAGGGCATTGGATGGTATACTATCTTTCCGGGATGGGAGAGTCTGGGGAAGAACACCAATTCACCCAGAACGACTCCTTGGAAGTCCGTCAAAAGCTTCTCCAGTAACTAGTACCTTGTCGATCATGTCGTGCATGCCACCGTCAAATCGTGCAAAACCCATCGTGCCACTTGGCTTTCAACCTCCGATCGGCCCTTTCAATAGCGGCCCCCAAGGAGCCCCAACCCCCGAAATCGCAAGGGTCCATCCGTCTTCGCACCATCCGATCGCTCCTCTGTCGATCTGCGCCAGTATCGGAAGGGGGGTTTTTTTCAAGCGCATCCTAGCTTCGCGCCTCGCTTATGCCGGGATCTAGGATCTGCAAGCCACGGTATTGGCCGTTGTGCCCGTCGTCTTTTTTCCCCCACTCGACTCCTCCTTTTCCCACTCAGTGGGGATGAGGGGAGTGAGAGCAGGAATGAGGGTTGTTTACAAAGTCGCTTATTCTGGCGTTTACGGTTTGCCGTTTGCGATTTGCATTTGCGAATCACGGTTCGTTGTACAAAAATACAGAGTTAAGAGGAGGAGATGGAGAACCGAGTAGTTGGATACAGGTTGCATAAAATCAGTCGCGCACAGGGTCACCTGGTCGACTACTCTTTATTGTAGATAGAGGACTGGAGGGAACTCGTATTGCGTGTATCGATCGCGTCGTGTCATGTGTCGTGCTGAACGCTCGTGATACAAGTCTTTGGAACGAGAATTGAATGCTTCTGAGCCTCTGAGGACTGGCTGGTCTGGACATTCCCGTATACCTTCTCTTCTCTGTAAAACCTATTCACACGCTCGACGCCAACCATGGCCTGGACGACAAGGCAGAGTGGCGACGGCAAAAAGCCATTTCGACAGGCCGCCACCATCCTCCGCGAAATGATCAACGACCCGGACAAGATCGTCATCTGCCCCGGCGTCTTCGACGGCTACACCGCCCGCATCGCCCTGGACATTGGTTTCGACGCGCTGTACATGACGGGCGCGGGCACGGCGGCATCGCGCACGGGCTCGCCGGACTTGGGCATTATCAACATGGTCGAGATGGCGGCCAATGCCAGCATGATCGCCGGGTTGGACTGGAGGGTGCCCGTCATCGCCGACGCCGACACGGGCTTCGGCTCGTCGCTGTCGGCGGCCCGCACGGCCAAGACGTACATCGAGGGCAACGTCGCCGCGCTGCACATCGAGGACCAGGCCTTCATCAAGCGCTGCGGCCACCTGCGCAACAAGGAGCTGGTGTCCCTAGAGACGTACCTGACGCGCATCCGCGCCGCGAGCATGGCCCGCGAAGCCTCGGGCCGCGACCTGGTCATCATCGCGCGCACCGACTCGCTGCAGTCTTTGGGATTTGACGAGGCGATCCGCCGCCTCAAGGCCGCGCACGAGGCCGGCGCCGACGTCGCCTTCTTCGAGGGCCTCGTCTCGAAAGAACAGGCCCGCGCCGCCGTCAAGGCCCTCCACCCGATCCCGTGCCTGCTCAACATCGTCCACGGCGGCGTCACCCCGGCCATTACCGCCGCCGAGGCCAAGGAGATCGGCTTCAAAATCGTCATCTGGTCCATCCTGTCGCTGACCGAGGTGTACAACTCGACCCGCCGCGCCATGACCGAGCTGCGAGACACGGGCTTTGTCACGGAGAGGGAGGACAAGGCCGGGGGTATCTACGATATTTTTAGGGTCGTCGGGATCAACGAGGCCGCAGAGTTTGATGCCGCCGCTGGAGGGGCTACTTTGAAAGGGGGGTTTTGAGTAGAGAGAATATAGAGACGTAAAATTGAAAGATTATGTTTGATATTGCCATGTGCTGCCTTTTGGGTTCCAGCCTTCAGAAGTAAAGTCCCCGCAGTCAGAAAGTGTGTATGGCGAAGAGATATATGCTCAGTTGCACAGATCATTTTCTCTTCTCATGGGCACTCAGCACCTTAGCATTTCTCTTGGTATCGAGAAGCACCCTACATTACCTACATTACCCCGTAGAGAAACGATAACGCCCAACCAACAAGGTATAAAATTCTCAAACACCTCATATATTGTGCTCTGTCAGAAATATCTACAGGAACTTGTGACAGATACTTCGGTACCTAGGTAGGTATGTAGGTATATCGCCTGCTCTAGGCACTCCATTCTCTCTCCTGAGACTCAACTTCAACCACTCGCAACATTTAAAAACATGCTCTTGAGAACGAGGTACTCGTCAATCCCTTGACGTCCACCCTCCCTACCGAAACCGGACTGCTTCACGCCTCCAAAGGGATTTTCTGCGGCTGAGAGGAGGCCAATGTTTACGCCGACGACACCGACCTGTACACACACAGAGACAAAAGGTCATATGCCGTCAGCAGAGTATCCAACGAGGGGAAAGAATGAAGTCGTCTTAATAGAGGCAGGGGAAGAAACAACTTGCCTCGAGAGCCTCAGTCACGCGCCATTGTCGGGGCATGCTGGACGTCATGACAAAGGCGCCGAGCCCGACGTCGACGTTGTTAGCCAGTTCGATGACTTCCTCCTCGGTATGGAAGCGGTATAGGGGGATGACGGGGCCGAAGACTTCGTCCCGCTCGGTGATGGTGCCGCGGGGCATATCTATTCGCAGTGGCAGTCTAGTTAGTATCTCGACCAGGGGCTAGAAGGTTTACTCCCAGTATCAATGGAGAGACTGACCTGCAATAATGGTCGGTTGGACATAGTATCCCTTTGTTCCCTCCACTCGGTTCCCGCCCAGGATGATCTTGCCCCCGTTGTTTTTGGCCTCTACAAAATCAAGATCAGCATCATTCTGATAGTCACCATGTGCTTATGTCATGAGATCAGACCTTCAATGTGAGTCAGCACTTTTGACAGTACGTTCTCGTGAGTTAAGGGTCCGACAAAGACACCATCCTAGAATCCTCATCAGTATACCTGGTTTCACCTTAAAGACCATGGCAAGGCTGTGGTACCTGGGTGCCCGGGCCGATCTTGAAAGTCGAGATGGTGTTGGACAAGGCTTTGGCAAACCTGTCATAGATGCCGTCTTGCACAAAGATCCGATTGGCAGCGACGCACGTCTGGCCGGTGTTTCTGAACTTGGCTGTCCCGGGAAATTAGCATTTCTGAATAGAAAATGACGGACAAGGTGCAGGTGCTGCTGACCCATAACGGCAGCCTCGACGGCAACATCGACATCAGCATCGTCAAACACAATAAAGGGACTGTTGCCCCCAAGCTCCAAGCTCAGCTTCTTCACGGTCGGCGCGCACTGCTCCATCAACAACCTCCCCACTCTCGTGCTGCCCGTAAAGCTGACCTTCTTCACCAGCTTGTTTGTGCAAATCTCCTTGCCCACCTCCGCGACGGTGGTCAAGCTGGTGATGATCTGGATCACTCCGGCTGGGATGCCGGCCTCCATGGCAAGGACGGCCATGGCGCCAGCGGAGAGAGGTGTCTCGCCTGCAGGTTTCCAGATGGTGGTGCATCCGGCAGCGATGGCCGCGCTGGCTTTGCGGGTAATCATGGCCATGGGGTAGTTCCACGGCATCAGACAACCGACCACTCCAATGGGCTGCTTCATCGTGACGAGTCGCTGTTTCCTGTTGGCGGTAAGGATGTTTTCACCGTGCGTCCTAATGGTGATCCCAAACTGTCAGCACAACCCGCATTATAGATTTATTGATGCGAAACATGCTCCGTGGGGATCCATATCGCACCTCTCAGCCTCGCCGGCAAACCACTCGAGAAAGCTGCACGCGTAAATGACTTCGGCCCTCGCCTCGTACAGCGGCTTGCCCGTCTCCAGGGTGATGATCAAGGCAAAGTCCTCGGTGTTTTCCAGGCACAGGTCATTCCACTTTCTCAGCATGCGCGCGCGGTCGCGGCCCGACGTGTTTTTCCAGGTGACAAAGGTTTTGGAGGCGCTGTCGATCGCTCGAGCGACATCCGCCGCGCCCATTTCAGGGAATGTGGCCAGTTTCTCGCCTTGAAATCACACAAGCTGTTAGGTCTGCCATGTTCTGCTATCGCGCGCGTAAAACCAAAGGAAACGGAGGCTGTCAAGGTAAGTAGTGCGTTTACCTGTGCCTGGATCGATCAAATCGAATGTTTTCCCAGAGGCGGCATCGGCCCATTGTCCGTCAATGAAGCCCTTGTAGTGTAGTAGTTTCTTGTTTTTTACGTCGGCCAGCGACTTGGTCTGCTGGAAGGAGCCGAGAGAACCCATGTTTGACGGAAGAAGGTGGTAACAAGTGACTTGATAGCGATAACGAGAAGATAAAAGGACCAGTGCGACACAGGGTAAGGAGACGATATCGGTTCAAGGGAAACGAGTATTTGTTTCCTCTTCTTCTCTATAAACAAAAAAGCCAAAGGGCAGGACAATCAGTCAATCAGTCAGGGTCTGGAGACGAGAAGTGCCTTGAACTGTGCATTCCCAAAACCCCACCGAACATCTGTAGGCACCTGTGCGCATTGTAGAGACAGACACCTCGCCCAAGGTCCTCCCGGGCCACCCTTGGAGGGGTATCATCCACTCAACCCAGTCTTCCGGGCTGTCTAGCCGTGGACCGCAAAAAAGTCATCGTCACATGTTCCCAGCTCTTTGCCCAGGGTACGCATACACGCACAAACATGTGCAGAACGGAAGATGAAATCCGGGGTAGGAATTCCGGGGTCGATACGGGTTGAGTTCGTCCCAGTGGGAAACAAGTCCAGTGGGGAAGATGGTAAGTGAGGACAACTGTAAGAGATGCAAGCAACGTGGAGAGAGTCTCAGTGGGGGAATAGTGAAAGCTTGCTATCAGAGAGACAGAGACAGAGAGGCCTTTTGGAGATCGTGAAGGAGAAGAAGAAAACCGCCTCCGAAGCTGCGCCGACTGATGCCAACAATGAGGGACGTCAGGGTCACAGCCTCGCCCGGTGTCGGGCTCCACGAGGCTGAATTTGTCCGATCTCGAATCCCCCAGATCCAGAGACTCTCCTCGACAACACCATCCAACCACTCCGACAGCGGAGTCGAATACGATACTCCCCAAGCGACAGGTGATCTCGGTCCCCCGGATCAGGCCTTAATTCGACCCTGACAGAACTTGAACGAAGGAACAAATGTGAATTCATGCTGTGTAAGAGAGGGGATACAGACATCAGCAGCCATGATTGCCAAAAACTATCCCGTCAAAATCTTCGCGCCTACGCCCATGCTGGGCTACGGCTATGATGTCGTCGACTTCTGGACCACCGTCTTGGACGAAAACACCCGTCCCGACGCCATCATTGCAGACAGCGGCTCCACCGACCCAGGCCCGTACATGCTGGGTAGCGGCCGGACGATTGTCAGTAAACAAGCCTTTGCACACGACCTCACCCCGATTCTCGAGGCCTGCTTCGACTTTGGCATTAAATTGCTCGTCAGCTCCGCCGGTGGCGCGGGCACGAATGAGCAGGTGGACATCCTGGTCAACATCGTGCGCGAGATCAGCGAGCGCAAGGGCTACCGATTCAAGGTGGCGACCATCAAGTTCAAGAACGACCGCGAGGTAATACTGAGCCAGCTACGAGCGGGCGCCATCACACCCTGCGGCCCAGGTCCCGCGCTGAAGGAGGAAGATGTGTCGGACGCCGTGGCCATCGTCGCACAGATGGGCGCTGAACCTTTTATGAAAGCACTAGAGGACCCGGACGTGGATATTGTCATCTCTGGGCGATCATACGATCCCGCGCCCTTTGCAGCATTCAGTATGCACCGCGGCGTCCAGCGCGACCCGGCGTGGCACATGGGGAAGATCGTTGAGTGTGGTGGACAGTGCGCGGTGCCCAAGGGCCGCTCTATCCTGGCGACCATGTACCAGGACAGTTTTCAGTTGACGCCTATCACACCGGGTCAGCGATGTATCCCCCGCTCTGTGGCAGCACACACCATGTACGAGAAAACCCGTCCAGACAGGCTCCCTGGCCCGGGTGGCGTTTTACATCTGGACAAGGTACAGTTTGAGCCACAGACGGACGGCCGGTCTATCCACATCCAAGGGGCTGAGTTTGTGCCTACGCCGACATACCAGATCAAACTCGAAGGGGCTACACAAGTCGGTTTCCGTTCCGCCTTTATCGGAGGCATTCGCGACCCCATCCTCATCCGGGGCATCGACGACTTTCTCGAACACACGGTGCGGCCGAGGACAAAAGCGGCGTTCCCGACACTCGGAGAAGCGAATGGTCCGCAATTGATATTCCACATCTACGGGAAGAACGCTGTCATGGGCCCGCTCGATCCCGATGCCACCACCGCGGTGCCCCATGAAATCGGTGTTCTGGGCGAAGTCATCGCCACGACCCAGAACGAAGCCGACGCAGTCGCGGGATACGCCAGGGTCATGATCCTCCACGGCGAATACCCCGGCCAACTGGCCACCGCGGGCAACTTCGCCTCGCCGCTGACGCCGTTGGAGCAGTCCGTGGGACCGGTGTACAAGTTTAGCGTGTACCATCTGATGGACGTTGAGGACCCGCTCAGTTTCTTCCCGATCGAGTCGTTTGTGATTGGCAGCTCGGACGCATCGCGGTCGAAGCTGGTACGGTCTGAACGGCCGGTTCGACAGGCTGGAGACGCAGCCACTCCTGTAAGCGCAGGTAAGTTCAGCTCCAAGACCCGAAAAGAAAAGGAGTTTATCCCAGGAAACTATGAAAACCCCATACTAACCATCCACTCTGCAGCCCCCGCGAAACACACCCTCCCAGATCTCTCGCAACCGACCCGTATCGCCGACCTCGCCGCCGTCGTGCGCTCCAAGAACTCGGGCCCCTACGAAATCACGCTCGACATCCTCTTCGACGACCCCACCATCTGGAAGCACGTGCGCGACAGCGCCGTCCTCAACAAGGACGTCATGAGGAATCTCTACCACCTGGCCAGCGACGACGACATTCTGACCTGTATGTTCTTCGAGCCCGCGCTCGGGTGGAAGTGCACGTTCAAGCGACCGGCAAATCAGTTGCAGGGCAGCGTGGGCGAAAGGGACACGTTCGGCACGCAGCAGCACGCGCCGTTGTTGAGGATTGAGGTGCCGCCGTTGAAGACCTGAGAGTGGTAGTACAGGATTGAGGATGTGAGTTGACTTGACTCGAGATGAGTTGATCTGGAAATGGGTGTTATTTGTCTTATACATCTGCAAATCTAGGTATCCAGGTATACATACTATGATATTCCTGTAATGAATGTACCGTGAACCTCAGAAAATGCGCGATGGGTGTTGTCATGTTATGTGATGAGGAGATAGATACTCCCTTCCTCGCTTTCTGACTGAGAGGATGAGAATCCAGCTACCCAGCCCGCTTTGGGTACGTATAAGTATTATCTACTATTTATTCTCCACGGAATCTAAAACATCTGTCTCTGTTGCGTAACAGTGAAGACCAAGAAGATCTAGGAAAAACAAGGACTGAACTCCTTCCTGTTTTACCTCGTCCTCTTTTTTATTCTAATGAAGAACACTATCAACAGGGCCATCTGATAGTCATCTTTCAAAACAAAAAGGGGGGTTCTCTCTTGTCCAAATCTAGTCCGTGCCATTTGAATCTCCCTGTATCTCTAGAAAGTCTAGTCTAGCTGCCATTCATCTATTCGCCTGATCAAATATCCTGGATGTTGAAAGTCGGGTATACGTTGTAGGATAGGGAGGACGGAGCAGACAAGGCTTTTCACAGAGATCAAGCCTTTGCGTGCTCCGGCACCGGCTGATTGACGATGCCCTCAATCTCCTGGGTCTGGGCAAAGATCTTCTCGTCCAAAGCATCCCTCTCCTCCTTGGTCATGTGGCCCACGTCGACGGCGACTTCCTCGCCAAACAGGGCGTTGATCTCCTCAAGCGACAGACCCTTGGTCTCGGGCCACCACAGGTAGCAGGCCACGGCGGTCATGGCGGTGGTGATGGCGAAGACGATATAGTATTTCCAGCCGATGTTGGCAAACGCCGTCGGCGCGGCGCAGGTGTAGATGACGGTGGCGAAGAAGAGGCCCGAAACGGAGATGGACGACCCTCGCGCGCGCAGGTGGTTGGGGAAGATCTCGGTGCAGTAGATGTACGTGACGGCGTCGACGCACGAGCTGTAAAACCCGACGTGGATGAATAGAAACGCGACGGCTGCCGCCAGCCCGGCCTTGTTGGTCGTGCCCTTGTACGTGGCCAGCAGGGCCATTTCGACGATGAGCGCCATCAGACAACCGCAGAATCCGATGACTGTTGATAGACATACTTGGTTAGCTTTCCATCTCCCTTTTCTCCAATGCGGAATCGAACTCACTTAACAGCCTCACACGTCCGACGCGGTCAACAATCAGCGCTGAGAGTGCGTTCCCTCCAACTCCAACAGTGACCCAGCCGGCCGTGAAGGCGAGTGTGGTCGGTGCCACGTATCCGAGGGCCGTGTACAGAATCACACCGTAGTTGTTGATGACAATGGTTGCAGTGCACTGACCGCCAAAGACGGTGAAGAAGCCCAGCAATAGACGCTTGCGGTTGGGCCACCCGGTAAAGAGCTCCTTGTACCCTCCGGCGCCACGGAGCTTTTCGAGTTCCAGTTGTTTCAGCAGGGCATAGAACTCCTCTTTGACGAGGATGCCCTCTGGGTCTCGAGGATCTCGGTGCAGCCACTCCATCACCTTGTAGGCGCGATCGTGTTTGTCGTGGAGGACCACTGTGGGTGACACGCGTTAGGCATGGCGGTTCCTGTTCACATTTGTGGGCAGATCGACTTACACCAACGAGGGCTCTCTGGGATGAAAAAAAGTCCGCATAGTAGCATCAAGGGCGCAAAGCACTGCACAGCAAGTGGGAACCGCCACTGGAACTGTCCAGAGTACTTGAAACAGCCGTAGCCGACCCAGCCAGACACCGAGTAGCCAGTACAGAGCAAAGCTCCGTGCGCTCCGACAAAGACACCACGGGTATGGGGGGGAGAGACCTCGCTCTGATACAGAGGTACTCCACAGACGATCATGCCAGTTCCAATACCTGCGATACTCAGCATTTTGCCCACTGTATAGGTCCCATGGAGACTAGAATGGCCTTACCTGTCAAGAATCGAGCGAACAAGAACATGCCGACGTTGACGGATCCACATTGCAGAGCTCCGCCCACCAAGCAGGTTGCAGCTGAAATGCCAATGCCGCCTCGTCGTGAGCACCAGTCGCAGATAGGGCCAATGGAGAGGGCTCCGAGGAAGCCACCAGCCTGGAACAAACCATTCATGGCGCCGGTGATGGCATTTGTGTGAGACAAGCCAGGGCCTTCAGTGTCGAGATGCAAGTACTTGAAAAAGTCGGGTTGGCCCAAGGTGGTGGCGATGATGGAGCTGCAGTAGCCATATGTGAAAGAGCCCAGAGAGATGAAGATTGTGATCTGGCGGCATAGACGGTTAGGTCACTAGAGCCATCTGCTGGATTGGGAGTGTCTATCTTACCAGAATGCTCACAAGTCTGATCTGGTCCTTGAACCAACCTTTGCGTTCTTCAGCCGCCATCTTTCTGGACAGAAAGAAGACTTGTGCGGCGTCAATTGGGTATGATAGCCTGTGAGATGACACTACTGGATAGAAGCAAAGGTCGAGATCTTGGAGGTGTTTGTGCAGGTCCACGTTACGGCACCGATAAGCCAGGAACGTGAAGGAGATATAGGAACAAAGACTCGACGGCTCTGTCAGCCAGGCATATTTCTACTCCTATAATCAGCCCATATGCAATTACCGAATTTGGTGTATCAGACAAGGCCCCGAACTTCGGCATGGCGGAAGGGGCGCTGCGTGGCCAGAATCAAGCTTCGAGCCACGGCATGGCAGGAAATCTTCTTTTTCGTCCGTACACCGTACGAAGCCCACCGTCCAGAGTACAAGGTCCTGGGTCCTGGATACCTGTCAAACCTGTGCCATGGGGTGATATTGAGTGGGGAAGGGGGAAAAGATGGGGAGAGGAGGAGACAAGACACCAGTGACAAAGGGGCTGGAGCGGAAATTTGCCGGATCCTCTCCAAGTACTGAGTCTGGGTAAAGTGAGCCTGGTTGTGTGTCTTTTCGATGGGGGATTGGGAACTAGTACCTTGTAAGGATAGCACAGAGAGCCATGTCAGCGGTAGACCAAAGGGTCCTCGTGCGTGCATTGACCGTATCCATTAGTCGCTCAGAAAATGGCTCTGAGCGGTGAATTTTTCAGTGGGTATTTATTGCTATGCAGAGGAAATCATACACAATACCAGGATGGTGGAATTACACGGGTTACGTGCAAGGGTGTAGGTACGTCGCTAGACATGTCATTCTGTCGGTAGTTGTGTTATTGCTCCCTCAACATACAGTATATCACCGAGTGTAATGGCTATAGTCTCCCTAGTCTCTTTACGCACTTCGACCGCCGTCAATAATCAACTCGGTGCCGGTAACGTAGCTCGCCTCGTCACTGGCCAGGTAGCAGCAACCATTGGCAATGTCGGTAACATCGGTCAATCTTCCCAGAGGAATCAAAGATACGAAATAGGCTCGATTCTCGGGTGTGTTCTCCTTGCCGAGGAATTTGTGCGACCTGCGTGAAGAGCTTGTATTAGCCAACGATGAAATATAGCTGCGAGTTGTGGTTCTTACAATCCTGTGCTGGCAAACTGCGGGCATATCGAATTGAATCGGATGTTGTTGGGGGCATATTCCTGTGCCAGCGACCTGGAAGCACAGCACACAGCAGCCTTTGATCCGTTGTACCATGTCAATCGTGGTTTCGGTCTCGTGGCTCCCGTGGATGCGATATTGATGAATGAGCCGCCACTCTTATGTTCCTTCATCCATGGTATAATGACCGCCACGGAGAGATAAATCGACTTGAAGTTGACAGCAACAACGAGATCGAACTCGTCATCGGGAACGCCTTCGGATGGCTAGATGTCACCATGGTCAGAATGCAATCGTTCATTTACTGAGGGAGAACTTACCTGGTTCGAGTAGCATGTTCCAGCATTGTTAACCACAATATCAGGGCCGCCGTACAACTCAATCGACTTGTCCAAAACACTCTTCCAGTCTTGGCGGTTGGTCACGTCGGCCTTGATGGCTGCGCACCCCAGTTCTTTAGCCACAGCCTCACCGCTTGCTGGGTTCATTTCGGCAATGAGCACTTTGGCGCCTTCATGGATAAATTTGGTCGCAATGGCCTTTCCGAACCCGCTCCCACCACCGGTGACAATCGCCACCTTACCTTCAAGTCGGCCAGGCATCTTGCACGGGAATAAAGACACTTAAGAGCTGGGAGGTGCTATATTATGCGCGGTACAAGGGACTTCTGATATCCACGCACTTCAGGCTCACAAGCGACACAGTTTATGGATGGCTAGGCCTTCGCAGGGAGAATCCTTCTAGTAATATGTACTGGAACTGCGAATCAACAACACAACCCCTCCTCGTCTTAACCGACTGTTCTCGGTCTGCTCCTCATCCCCATGGATCTTGGTGGGGATAGGTCGAGCATCAGAGAGTTTCTCCTCGTCGTGACCCCAAGCAGCAGGACCGAGATAGCAACAGCACCGATCGGAGAGGGGCGACCATGCGATGTCCTGCCGACAAACCTTCACAAATGCCACTCATCTCGTGCTTGTGAAATTATCCATTTCCCCCACTCGGCAACCTCCAGGATCCTGGTTTTCCCCCGCAAAAAAACGGGCCATAAGGGACCACCAAGGGACTACGGAGGGGCCAATACCAACTACTTGGGGACTCCGTACTCGGTACAAGTCTGATGACTACCCCAATATAGACTGGGCCATTTACGCCAGTAAATGCACGGCGCCTGATCAGCTCCTCTCGTTGCTGGAATCCCCCAGCTCTCACCTTCAGGGAGGCGCCCCTTGCGATGTGTCCCCGAAACCCGAGGCAAGCAGCTTGTCTTCCTCCTCCTCCGCTCAGAGCATTTGATGTTATCAATTCCCCATTGTTTCACTCCACTCAAAGCAAGCTACCTGGGGACAGAAAAAAAAAATAATCATAATCAATTATTATGGCCGCAGGAACTGTATCGGCCTTTCCCACTGCTTGGACCCCACTGGCTGAAGAACTGAGATTTTTCAAGCCGCGACGGAATGGGGTGACGAGAAGCCAGAAAGAACGTCGCTATCTCTGCAACGTCTGTGGCGAATCATTTACGCGCAAGGAGCACTGTCGCCGCCATGAGCTCGGTCGTAAGCAAAGTCCCTTTCCACGCCATCATCAACGATAGCATGGCAGTAGTCGCCAGTTGCCGAGCTGACCAATTGACTTGGTATCCACGCAGATCGTTGGCAGAGACCACATGCTTGCCCGATATGCGGGCTCACGTCTGCACGCAAGGATGTTATCTCCAGGCACATGAGAGTCCTTCATCGTGGGGCCGGAAAGCCAGCCTCCTCGCAGGACGGACAGCTATCTTGTATGAACCAGGACACATCGTCTGATGATTCTAGCTACGATCTCAACAGTCAGGCTGTACAGGGACATCAGCCAGACAACACCAACGGCGGAGAAACGACCAGCCTAGCGAATGGGCAGGTCATCCCAGAAGTTCTGCCATCATTGTCGACCCTGCTGAACGCACAGACTGGCGGGGTCGCCACCAACCCCAGCACCTTCGAGCTGGGTCTAGATCGAGGATGGAAAGTTCCCACCCTGGACCGTGTGCAAGCCCCCCCCGCGAATGTAGAGGTGATTCCTCGCGCTCAGATGGACTTCCCGCTTCTTGACGACGCTTTTGTGCAGTGGCCGTGGGACGAGCCGTTCTATGCTCTCCCGTGGTCAGAAGATGTGGGCAGGAATGTCGCAGCAAGACACACCGATCCAGACAATGGAGAATATCAGTCTTCGGGTTTGTTTCTGGGGCTGATCCCGTCGGAAATCGAGCAAGCCAAAGTCAACTTGCAGCTGTTCGACGTGGAAAATCGACTCTGCGACTTTGTGTTTCCCACAAATTATATGGTCATTAGGCTCGTCAGAGGATTCTTCAAACACTTCGCGCCGCACTGCCCTATTATCCATGCACCAACGTTCTCGATCGGCACGATTCAAGGTAGGTAAATGTGCCTATGCAAATTTCGACTTGGTGGCCTTGACCCTCAGCACTAACCCTGCGTGCCTTTAGCACCTCTCTTGCTCGCTGTCATGGCGTGCGGAGCGGTCTACCTGAATGAGCAAGAGATTAGTATTAGGCTATATTACGCCGTTCTGAAGCTGTTGAGCGAGGTATGTGATCAACGGACGTTTGAGCCACCAGGGTTTTCCAGATACAATGAAGAGTATCACGGTCAAGGTCTGACATGGACTGCGTCACAGAACGAAGATTTAGTCATCGCTGGACAGAGAGACTCGGGTTTCCAGCTATGGGAGTTACAAACGAGGCTCCTTACCTGCCAGTACGGACTCTATGGAGGTGATGATCGGATCCAACGACAGGCAAGATTGTCTTTTACAAGGCTTCACGTGGTATGTTTTTGCCAACTAGGCTGTTGAAGTCTGAGATGGACCAGCTAACCCTCCCTAGCTTTGCCGAGAAGCTTCTGTCGAAGCGACAAAAGTCTCTGCAAATGACTGGACAGGATGGGTATTCCGTGAGAGCATGATTAGGTGAGCAATCGTGCATGTCCCGTGGTTGGGCTTTCATCAGGTCCGTTTGCAATTCGCTCGCTAAACCACTGGCCCAGATGCGTGTCCTGGACCACTGTCCTCCGAGCAGTCCTGCTCTGTAACGAGGATAATGCGGTACTGAGGAGCTCCAACACCGAGTTGGAGGGGTCGCTGCCCTGTTCCGAGGAACTGTGGACAGCGGGCGGACTCAGTTGGCAGAATTCGACCCGAGTCACAATTTCCTCGGTGGTATGCTTTCGACAGCTTCTCTCGGGCGCTCCACTCGACAACACAATCAGTCCATTTGGCCTATTGACCCTGATCAGCGTCATCCTTTCGCACATCTCCACACTTCGCCTGGGCAATGCTACTGGGACGGTCGTGGCAGATGAGGACTCGCTCCGCCTGGCACTGCATACGTGGGAGGAGGCGTGGAGAACGCATCCACACTGTACCACGGTCCCGGACGCGCCACAGGGCCCATTGATGGCCAACGCACTGGTCGTCCTCAATGCGGCGTACTATCGTCTGTATGCGAACGCGCAGATGAACGAGATGAAGGCACTCGCTCTCCTGCCTGTCGACCAGGTATCTCGGAGTCGGATCGCCAAGCTGTATCAGCTCGATAACCCTCCCGACCTCATGAAAGCAATCGTCCGCGCGTGCCGTTGCCTGCTAGTGCGCGTTCGCTTGGGATTGGGCTACCTGCTGAAGACATCGTGCTTAAACTATCCCTGTTATGCCCCGCTCGCAGCGTATGAAGGCAGTAAGTCTCAAAAGTCCCCTTGCGGACTACTGCGAGAAGTGTAATTGACGGTGGGGACTCTTAGGTCTCCTAATGTGCTGGTATCTTCTGGGACGGCGCCTCATGGAGATTCCAGGACCGGAAGAGCTCGTCATCACGACCATGATGGACGAGATCGTGGCGGAGAGCGAATACAAGTACGAAAAGCCGATTCCGAGGGAGCTGCTCCCCATCATGATCTACCGGGACATGATCCGCGAGCGCTGGGTCTGGCCTGGTAAGTGTTTACCCAAAAGGAGATGTGTTCGATCTCCTGACGAGGATACTTGCTAACCAGTGTTGTAGCAACATGTAATGTCTTGTCGAATAATCTCGACGGGATGATCACGAGGCTCAAGCCGGTTCTCGACGGGCTCCAAGCTTATTCTTCGGACAACTAACCCCGATCATGGTCTGTCTGGCGCCGATTGATGGCCGCAGTTGGGGTTCATGGGGTTCTTTGTATAAAAAGTATTCTATGTTTGGGTCGGTGGTCAAACAAATAAAAACACCCGGGTCTGTTCCCGACGTTACATCTCATCGTCACTACGCCCTGTCAATACACCAGCCATAACGATATACCACACATATCAGTCTTTGGTATACTATTTCCCAGCTAGTCCCGTGACTCCCAGAACCCGGAGGGTTATCACCCATCATCACTGGTTATCTCATTACCTTTCCCCTTGCATCTCCAATCACCACCCATCCAACAGATTAAATCGTCCAATAGGCACAAGTGGGGGAAAAGGGAGAACAAACACCGAGTGCGATGCGTGCGGGGGGGATCTGGAGTCGAGGGGTTTCGCCTCTTTCCCGAGGTGACAAGGGGAGGAGATGCGCCTTTCTTGTGCCGAAAATGCACCACCCTCCTACTACTTCTTTGGTAAAACGGTAACGAGGGATAATGTATAATAGATCGTAGAGATTCATAAATTATGGAGCGAGTGACATCGGTAAACGCCATATGACATACGGACCTCGAATCGTTTTTCTCGTCAGCGATTAGCTTATTAAATAGTCTTCCCTCCTTGTTCCCTGCTTGTCTGGCACCCTACCAGGACACAAACATAGTCACTAGAATTGCCCTGTTAAGCTGACAAAGAACTGTTGCCTCATCACCCCCCAGAGATTGAAGAGATGGCTTCCCAAGACGCGAGCCAGTACTTGGTCCCGCCCAAGACCCCCCCAGCGCTCAACATCCCACCCTCGTCGTCGACCGTGTCTGTCAAGATCATCGACTCGACGTCGCTGATCGAGGTGCCAATCGGCCTCCTGTTCGGCCCTCACATCCCTGGCCACGACAAGCTCTCGTGCCCGTCGTACAGCTTTTTGATCGAGCACGGCCCGCTGAACCGCAAGCTCCTGTTCGACCTGGGCACGCGCAAGGACTGGAAGAACCTGGCGCCGCGCATCGCCAACACCATCATCGACCACAAGTGGGGGTTGGAGGTGGAGAAGAATGTGGCCGACATCCTCACCGAAGAGGGCGTCGATCTCAAGTCCATCGAGGGCATCATTTGGAGCCACTGGCACTACGACCACACGGGCGACCCGAGCACGTTCCCATCCTCGACAAAACTCATTGTCGGACCCGGGTTCCGCGACGCTCTCGTCCCGGGCTACCCCGTCAACCCGGAGAGCCAGGTGCTCGAGACAGACTGGCAAGGGCGGGAGCTGGTGGAGGTCGACTTCTCGGCCGCGGGCGACCTGAAGGTGGGCAACTTCCGGGCGCTGGACTATTTCGGCGACGGGTCCTTCTACATTGTCGACGCGCCGGGCCACGCGGTCGGACACGTGTGCGGGCTCGCGCGCGTGACGCCCGACAGCTTCGTCTTCATGGGCGGCGACGCATGCCACCACGGCGGCGAGTACCGGCCGACCGAGTACCTCCCGCTACCGAAGAAGATCGACCTCGACCTCTCGTCGTGGTGGAACCGCAGCACGGTCCGGGCGCGCGTGGGCCTGTGCCCGGGCAGCGGCGCCGCCTTCTGCGACGTGTTCGCGCACAAGAAGCCCGACCAGGAGGTGTACCGGCTGACCAAGAACTTTTCGCACGACACGGACCGCGCCAATCTGACCATCAAGTACCTCGAGGAGTTTGACGCGGCCGACAACGTCTTCGTCATCATCGCCCACGACACCTTCCTGCTGCACAAGGAGTCCGAGGTCGAGTTCTTCCCGCGCGGCTCCCTCAACGACTGGAAGGCCAAGCGGCTCAACGAGAAGGCCCGCTGGCTGTTCTTGAAGGACTTTGCGGATGCGGCCCAGCAGGGGCTGAAGCAGGCCACCGAGATGGAGGACGGGCTGGTTCTGAAGCCGTGAGTGGTGGGCACAGGCAGCAAGCAAAGACCAAAGATCGCAAGGTGATTTGATATTTACCACCCCTTTTTGGATCATTCGCTCGTAGTCAGTCAGTCACGCTATTTGTCGTGCCCAGCCAGAATGGTCTTCGCTGGCTGCTGCTGTCAACCCAGAGGGGCGCGGCCGAGATATTTCTCAGAAGATGATGAATCAAGACATTTGCAAACCTCCTTTTTCCCCGCATAACTTTTCTGGTGTGAGTGAGGTCAACGTCGACTTGAGGCTGTTAAACTAAACATGGACACTGGTGATGATCACCTCTGTTCTCAATCTACCGAGTAACGAGTAAGAGCAGATATCTCTTAGATCCAATATGCCTCGTCTACCAGCTGCATCGCGAATATACATTTGCAGACCGTCGTAGCGCTCCCCTTGAACTCTCTCTGGCTCTCTGGCAGCTCTGGTCCACTCCTACCGTCCTCCTTTGCATGTAAGCTAGTCTAGCTCAGCATAGTAACACAAAAAGGTAGGACTTATCGGACAGAGGCACAGGGGTAAAGAGAAGGACAGTTACCCAAGCCGAGAACTCGAGGGTTCTTTTCAAAGATGGAGTTTACCATACTTGACTATTTACCGCAAAACAATGTATCTGACGACCGACAAGATCCGAGTCACAGCTTCGCAGCCTCGAGAAAGAGACCAGGTGGACATCCCCCCAAACCCCATCACAAACGTAGATTCACTCAATGATACACGTTCCTCTCCGCATTCACGTCGTTCTCCAGATAAATCTCAATCTTCTCGTTCATCTTTGGCGTGATGTCCTCCAAAAACAGGCAGGTGATGGCTCCAAGCGCGCCGAAAGCGATGGACGCCAGAGCCACCGTCCGAACCCCAGCAACATACGTGTCTCTCCAGGCGAGAGCAGCCGCGGCCACCATGCTGTCGGTGGTACCAGGAACAGCTGCAACAGCACCCAGCCCCGAGGGCAAGGCAGCCAGAACCTGTTGTGCAAGAGCTCGCGAAGCCCCAGCCTGCATCACTGCAGGAATGACCTTCTTCACCCCATTGCTGGAAACAGCGTTGGAAAGAATCGTCACATAAACAGTCGAGGCGACCGATGTACCAGCGTATCGACCCGTGCCCCTATTTTTTCCGTTAGTGAAGGGACAAATTAATCCGCGTAATAAAATTGAGTCTTACGCAAGTCCTCCAGCAATGCCTAACTCGGTTTGTTCAGCCCCAAACTGGACATAGGTGATGGACAAGTATTGGGCCCAGCCGTAAAAGGTGGCGCAAAAAAAGCAAAAGACAATGGACATGGCGCGAGTGTTCTCGGTGGTCAGCGCCAACAGCCCACCGAACATGGTCATCATGGTGACACAAAAACATTGGCTCCACTTCCAGTGCTTCAGCTTTGTCCCGATGGTGCTGAGACATATTGCCCCGACCAAGACCCCCATGCCTTGGGCCAGTGAGTATTTTGCCGCGAGCGAGGTGGGCGATGACGGGGTGGTGAAGATCGTCCCGATGATTGTCGACCATATCACATTCGTGCCGAGATAATAAATTGTCACGGAGAATGTGACAACCATGGGCGCGGACAACGAGCGGCCGTAGTTGTGTTTGAAGAGGCGAGGGGGTGTGAGTGGCTGCTTCAGGGGCACCCACGTTTCCCAGCAGGCGAAGGCAACGAGCGTGGCGAATCCCGATACCAGAGGACCGATGACTTTTCCATCGTTCGAGGGGAGGTATGACGCATAAACGACGCCTACCAGGATGAGGGAGACGGCGGCCGTGAACAGGACGCCTCCAACATAGTCGAGCTCGCGGAAGGCCTGGCCAAAAGGGATTCCACGAGGATGACGAGGTGGAAAGTACCACAAGATGAGAGCCACTGCCACCAGCCCATTCCCGAAGGCGGTCGAGTAGAAGAGCCAGCGCCAGCCCGGGGATCCCGCAGCCAGCCCGTACCGAGCAACGATCGGACCCGCGATAACGTCGACGTAGACGAAGGCGTCGGCGATGACAACCCCGATATGGCGCCATTTGTTGGGTAACAATTCGGGGATGGCAAAGGCAGAGATCTGGCAATTCCCGCCGGCAAATCCACTGATGACCATCCCTGTGATGGCTGCACCTGTGGTATTCGCGGAGCCCACGACAACAGAGCCCACGACCATCAGGACGTTCCCGCCGATGAGGAACCATCGTCGCCCAAAGAGATCGCTGTTGGCACCACAGAGCATGAAGGAGATGCACGTTGCAATGTTGTACACGGATCCCAGCCACGCCGATTGAGGTGGGTCATTCAAGATCACCGCCAGCTGCGCTTGGATCGTGCCCATGATGGGTACGGGCCAGAAGGAAATGCCATAGGACATGGAGAGCGCCTGGCTGACCATCAGTATCGATTTCGTTGCAGAGTTACCAGGGTCATCGACACATACGAAAACGACCAACCAGGTCTTGAAGGTGACCTTGTCCGCTGCCCCATCTTCCCGATTAGAGACAAGATCAGAGGATGGTGAAGACGGCGATTCGATGTGTTGCTGCTCCGCCTCGACCAAGGTAGTATCGTGGGCCTTTTCCTTCTCTGCTGTGCTCATGGTGGAATTGTCGCTGTTTTGCAGATAGATTTGTGATTGTCACAAGGATGGTTTCCGTCAGAAATCTTGCAGAGATTTCTTCAAGAGCCGTGAGCCGCGTAGCAAGCCATATCAATAAGTCTTCTCTCCCGCATATTACCCCAGGTATCAAAGCCGCTGGGTCCTCAAACCCCCTTGCGGAAATTCCCAGGCTTTTTTCTCCGCCAGCCGACCACTCGAATTCCGCGGACATGGTTATCATTGGTCAGGGCCAAAGCCGTTTCCTATTCCGCATTTCCGGGCTCGCTGTTCATTGGGCACTTCCCCATGGGGAACGGCATCTAACATCCCAAGGTTTGCGGGGGCATGTTGGAGCTGGGGACTTTCTCAATAAGAAATCAAGGAAAACCCAAACGCACCGAGATTTCAACATCTTGGACGAGCGGCTTCGTCTTGTTGGAGAGATATCAGAGACTCGCGTGAAGAGAGTGCAAAGATTCACGTGAAACTGACAACTGATGAATGGGGATAAATACCAGAGCCCACTTCCCATTTCTCCAAAATAGGCTAGACTCCTCAGGCTCCACTTTACTGACGATTCAAGTGACTACCATCTGAATTAGAGTAGTGAGTGAAACTCATATCTCCATGCTTGCTTGCTCACCATTCCCAGCGAATCGTGGAGAATTCCAGATTTCCGGTTCCATAGGGCTGTGGCTTTCTCTTTTACTTCCAGATCAATTTTTCATCCTCGATCTGATGGGGCGCGGGGCCTCTGGATAGATTGGACACTCAACCCTTCACCCACGTAAAAGGCAAGTACCCCCTTTTCTGGGACTTGTCAGTGTATCATTTCACAGATTTTGCTGGCAGAAGACCCGGTGAAAAAAAAAGGTCGTGACATCCTCATATTCCCCCCTATGCCGTCCCTCAGCGCAATCGTGACCGGAGGCGCATCGGGCATCGGTGAAGCCGTGGCAACCAAACTCGCCAGCCGCGGGGTCAACGTCACCATCGCCGACCTCGACACCAAGGCTGGAGAAGCACTCGCGAAAAAGCTCGAGACCGACTTTGGAGCCGCGGCCGTGTTCGTCCGCACCGACGTTTCCCAGGAAGACGACGTAAAAGCCATGGTGGAGGCCGCGGTCAAGAGGTTCGGTCGGCTGGATTTCGCGGCCAACTGCGCGGGGGTGTCGGAGACGGTGTGGGATGAAGAGCAGAGCATCACGACTCGGGACTTTGATCGGTGCGTTTGGGGTTAAACCCTCAATAATTGTTCTGAGAAGTTGGGAGAGTCACAGAGTACCGATTTGCTCTGGAAGATGCTAGTGGGATCATGTCAAGAACAATCTCTGTGTGTCCTGGATGTGGCTGACGCTGATTCCCCATCACTACAATTCAGGGTCTACTCGATCAACGCCAAGGGCGTCTGGCTGTGCCAGAAACACGAAGCGGCCCAGATGCAACGCCAACCGCCCCGTCCGATCAGCCTGTCGGGCCCATCGTCGTCCCGGACTATCCCCGGCCAGAGGGGCTCCATCGTCCACATCTCGTCCGTGTGCGGTCTCATCTCGCAGGGCCTCGGGGCGTACACGCCCGCGAAGCACGCCGTGCTGGGCATCACCAAGAACGGCGCCAAGTTCTACGGCAAGGACCAGATCCGCGTCAACGCCGTGTGCCCCGGGTGGGTGTACACGCCGCTGCTGGAGAAGGTCATGGGCCAGCAAGGCGTGGCGGGGACCGCGGAGACGGAGCAGAGCCCCGTCCTGGACCGCATCATGCTGGGCCGCATGTCGTTCCCCGAGGAGCAGGCCAGCGTCATCAGTTTCCTCTTGAGCGACGATAGTAGCTATATCAACGGGGCGCACATCGTGGTAGATGGGGGGTTTGTTGACATTCACCCGTGATGGATGGATAACCGACATGAATATTATCATGCATAATGTAGCCGGGAGTAATCCGCTCCCGTAGAAATTATATATATGTGGTACTAGCTCCCCGAGCCCCAAACACACTAAACAGGTCACTTCTATTGATAGAGCTACTGCACATGGTGTAACTCGTCACTTGCGCGCCCTGGAGACCGAGTCCTTGTTCTGCCATTTCCGCTTGAGCGACAACAGGACCTCCAGCCCCCGATTCGCGCTGACAAACATCTGGCCCATGTCGGACAGTGCCTGGATGCAGATCAGCAGCAGCTTCTGCGCCTCCTGGCACTTGGAGCCCGAGAAGATGCAGCAGTTGTACGCGTGGATCAGGCCCGCGGTGACGAGGATGTGCGTCGTCTCGGCGTGGGCGTGGCGGAGCGTGAAGAGCTGCCGGAACAGGATGGTCAGTTTGCAAATCTGCGTCGCCGACGTGGTGCAGTTGAAGGCGTGCGACGACCGATGACCAACAGGCGGGGGCAGGGACTGGGACAGTCGTCGGGCGAAAGGAGCATTTCCTGGCAATGTGCCGCTGCTGACTTCGGTCGAGGTCGAGGACGATGACGGAGGCGACACGCCCTCTGGGTTAAAACTCCGCGACTCGCCGAGAAATGGTCGGTGGAGGAGAATGACGGCTTGATAATACAACATTCTATACGAGACGGGGCGCGTGTCAGCCAAATAAACCCACGTGTAATTGAGGATAGAGGAAGCGGAATTTTACAAGAGTTGCAACACGGCCGCAGACGCATATTCGTCACTCGTAGACCCTGCAATCATGATCGAGCTGGTGTCAACTTGTAGGAGCTGTGGGAGGCATTGCTTCCACTCCACCAACTCCTGGGACATGGAATCGACGAAAACACGAGCCTCTTCAGCGCAGATCCGTTTCCCGGTATATCTATCCGCGCGGTTTCGTTAGAGCGCGCAGAAATCTTGGGGAGGAGAGCAACAGGAGAATCTCCTCACAATGTATCTGTTATCTTGCCGATCTTCATGGTCAACTCGGCCATGTATCGAGGAACATAGGTAATGGCGGCATTCTGGTTTGCGGAGAAGGAACCCAACCCCGGGGTTTGATTCGGTTTGATCTCTGGAAGTGGCACGTTGCTTTCGAGCTTGTGCATCAAACTGGGTCGTCCAATGTAGGAGCTCCAAAGCCTGTGTCAAGCTCGTCAGGGAAAAACAAAAAAAAAACAAAAAAAAAACAAAAGGGAAAACCAGCCATGATACAATCAGAGCGCGAGTCAGTTTCGATCTGTTGCACGTACGTGTCGACGGAATAGACGCTCCAGAATATGGCGCGCCGGAGCTTCACAAGCTCGTCTTTGGCCTCGTCGTCGTCCGTCTCCACCTCGAGATTCAAATGTAGACCAAGATCGGTGACCATCTGAACTGCCTGGCCTGGGTCGGAGCTTTCAGTTCATTTTCCAATCAGTCGCAGAGCCAATTTCTGATGCTTACCCGAGTACATCCACCCTGACTTGCGTATCAGCCGAAAGAGCTCTTACTGACAGAAGAGGGAGACACTGATACGTACCACGCGAATCTCGACCACTGGAAGCCTCGTATGATGAAATGACTAGGATGGCTTGGACGGTCGCCATGGCTGGGCAGTCCATCTCGATGTCGAGCAACACTTTGGTTCGACGGGCGAAGAACTGCGCTGGGTCGTCTTTGATGGTCGGAGGTGTCCACGTCGCATATGTGGTGGCAACGCAGTATCTGCAAGATAACATTTGGTTAGATCCTTCCCCGCGTAAGTCAAAATAGCTGCAAAAACGGGGCTGGAAATTGTGACCCATGGAAAGTGTGATATACATACATGGCGTTCTGAAGTGTTGGAGAAAAGAACGGCGTGTTGATTCCCGCCTCATAACGCTGCTTTTCCCTCAGGTATACATCCTGGTCTACCTCATTCAACAACGGAGCGTGCCAGGTGAAGAAAACGTCGGTCAAGTGCTGCTCGTAGGCTGGATGGCACGCCCAAACGAGACCAGCTCGTACGAGGGCGTCCTGCCCGTTGGCTCGGACCGACTGAGTAAAGGGCTTGAAGAGCGACTGCAGTCCGTTCCGCAACAGATGCATGTTGCTAGTCGCACCGTAGTAGCGCATATTGCCGTCCTCGGCCATTTGAAGTCGGCCCATTCGAGTTGAGAGCTCCTGAGTCAGCTCAGAGTCTGGGTCCTCGCCCTCTTCAGAAGACGCGTCTTCCGGGGAAGGGGCGACAATCATCGTGGACGGCGAGGACTCTTCGTCGGTGGATATACTCGGGGCGGGAAAGTCCATCTGGTCGGTCTCGAAGGAGTAGTCGTCTGCAGAAAAGTTCAAGTATGCCCAGTCCGGACTGGGTTCGGACGGCCGGCTGACGGGAAAGCTGATCTGATCCAATTGAGCAATGGCATCGTTCGGAAGGCCATCTTCACCCTGGTTCTGCGGTGGATGTTGAGGTTGATGCCGATCCACTTCAGGATCCTGTAGTATTCCCGTCGTCGAGGGGAGAAAAGGGTGCAATGCGTCGGTCGAGGTAGAGTGACCGGGGACATCGTAGTTGATCATGAGAGCACGCTGCTCGGCGACAAGAGCCTCCAAGCCATTCAACCTGGACACCAGAAGGCCCAAATCCTTACGCTTTGTGGCACTTCTGTGGAAGCAAGTCAGGGGCGGCGCAAGGGAGCAAAACAAAAACCACAGACAGGAACAAAACCCACTTTCGACGGTCTGAGCCAAAGGCGCAAACATCACCGTGGTTGCGACAGTTTGAGCAAGTCGGGCGGACTTCGTCGCACTTTTGTACAAGTCAGTTTGGGAGAAGAATACCATGTGTACACATGCTTGTTTGTGGTACTTTGATCTTCCGCTTCCTGCACCCCATACATGCCAACGAGGCATTCCTTCGATAGGACATGGATTGAGATCTTTCACTTCGAATCATGGTGTATGGCGTACGTACTGCTTCAGTTGTCCAGTTTCGCTATAACGAAGGTTGGAAAAGAAGACGAGGGTAGTTGCCTCAAGGTGAGAGGCCTTGGTGAAGCGGCCAGGGCGGCGAGGCGGCATTGCCCTCGGAACAAAAGGCGGGAAAAGGTGGGGGGGGGGGGGGCCAGCATGTCGAGTTTTGGGCCAAATCCGGGGAACCACTAAGCGAGCCTGTGCTTCTTGGCCACCCATTGGCGAGTCTGGCCAAGGAAGTTTCATCGACTACCACGACTACCAAGTAACTTGGGCGTCCTTTGTAGGTCATGTGAAGGGCAGACTATGATTTCGATTTGCTTTCTCAAGACTTGGTACACATGTAGCAGCACTAGTATCAGAGTACCCCGAGCTCGCAGCCGAGATGGGCTTTCTGATCAGATCTACAATAGTTCTCCGGTCCTCAAAAGTACCATATCAGCTTCTCCATATACAATGGGACTGTGAGCATCTATCTCTGCACTGCTGCTGCTGCTGCTGCTGCCCATAGCGATCACCGGATAAAGTCAAACCCACCATTCACGCCGATGATCATGCCTGTCGTCCATCGCGCCTCGGGCATACAGTGCAGGGCCACAGCGTCCCCAATCTCGTAATCATAGGCAACGCGACCATTGAATGACTTTGCAATGGCCTTCATCTCGTCAGTGTCCGTGTCGCGGATGGGCCCCAGCGGTGTCATCGTGTTCATGAGGGCCACCTTTTCCGCCACGTACGGGACCGGTTGCATGTCGGTCAGCACGGGGCCCACGTTGAGGGCGTTGACGGTCGCTCGCTCGGCCAGTTCACGCGACCACGTTCTCGTCATGGCGTCGAGTGCGGCTTTCGTGCCTCCGTAGACAGTGTGTCCGAGAGTGCCGATGGTGGCCGAGATGGAAGAGATGTTGATGACCCGCCCGGATCGGTCATGGGGCAGGTATGGTAGAACCGCCTGCATAACGAGGATAGGTCCAAGGACATTGATGGCATAGGAATCATAGAAGCTCTTTGTGGTGATATCCGGCAGGAGATCCGCCGGACAGACTCCCGCGTTGTTGACGACAATGTCGATTTGGAACCGACCAGCCTCTGGCCGGGTGAGAGACCTTCTGGCGGCTTCGACGATTTTATCCCCAGCGTCTGGTTGTCCAAGATCGGCTCGAACGCAAACAGCCCTCGTGCCGTACTCTGCCTGTATCTCGGCCACCAGGGTCTCGCTCTTGGTGATGGACGACTCCGATGTATAGTTGAAACAGACGTCCGCGCCTCGGGCTGCCAGGCTTCTCACAACAGCTGCCCCAATGCCTGGATTCGGTCGTCAGCGCTGTCATTGCTTATGTCTTTGTCTCTTTTCTCTACCTCTTGATCCTCCTGTGACTATGGCAACTTTTCCCCGGAACGGTCCTCGGCTTGTAGCGCAAGAACCCATCCTCAATCAAGTTTTTCTTAGAGGGAGAGAAAGGCTGGACAGGATATGTATGTGACCTGGAGATCTCACTTCAAGGTATTGAGGATGATTTGTCTATTGACAGAGGCAAAAAGTGCATACTAGTTTAAGGGGTTTACAGCAAGACGTACATGGACCACAAGCCCTGGATTCAATCCACCACGGCATCATCAAAGTTTCCGGCCCTCCACGCTCAAAGGTCTCTCGCGCCGGAAGTATGCACGCCGGAAATGCCGTACAAATGCCTAGCTTAACTGACCTATGATATTTTGTCTTTGGCGCTGCCGAGGCTGACGCAAAAGTAGGTTTTGTTTTCAAACCCAGAAACACGACCCTTGGTGACCCAATACCCATAGCTGCCTACCGGCGATATCTTCCACGTTCACTGACATCTATTGCATTGCAGATCTGATACACAACCAAACAGCATCACACTGGTCACTATACCGCAATCACGACGACCTGGTACAAGACTATTCTTCCCCGGCCACTATGGACTCCTCAGGATCCGACGCCATTATTGGGTCGTTGACGTGCACAATCTCTTTTCTCGCGGCATCCGAGGCGCCGGGCTGGTCCAAGTACCACGCGAGATCACCGCCCTCGAGTTCTCGAGCAGTGCGTCCCCGGCCCAGGAACTCGAAGCGATTGGATGATCGATACTTGAAGTTGAAGTCCTCCCAGCGTGGGGTGGTGATGAGTTCAAGGAAATGCACGGCCGAACCAGGCCAAGGGCCCCATACCGTACCGTCTATCGTTCCATTCTTGTACCTAGAGCCACCAGGTAGTTAGAAGTGCCCGTTTTTTATCATTGCCTCCATGTTCTGGAGAGGGTAGAAAAGAAACAACGAACCATGATCGGCACGACGAAGTCCACACAAGGTCTTTCATGACAGAATCTTTGTGCTCTTGGAAATCGTCCACTGCCTCCTGCTTTGGAGTGATGGACTTGATGTTCTCGGTCATGAGCTTCTCAGCAGCATTGTATGCAAACCTCAAGCAAAACTCGAAACATGGGATTAGGGCGCCATTGGCCGTCGGGGAGTTAGGTCCGCTCGTGACTGTAGTTGTATCCCGGTCAGTATCGCTGGACAATGTGTCGTGTTGGAAACGGACGAACTAAAGTAATTAGGAAATCCTGCAGCACCAAATCCTAGATATGAGCGAGGCTCGTCTTTCCAGATTTCATTTATCACTTGGCCGCCCTCGCCTACCAAAGTGAATGGCGGGCAGAACGAGGTGTTGAAGCCAGTGGCACAGATGAGAACGTCCAACTTGATGTGCGTACCATCGTCGAGGATGAGGCCGTCCGGGACGACTTCTCGAATTTCCTCGGTCTGGACCGTGACATTGTCTGAGCACAATGCCTCAAGGTAGCCGTGTCCGGGAGTGATCCTATCCATCACGTTAGTCTCCGTGGATTTCGAGGAACGGAGTATGCTCACCGGCGGCACCCCAACGCGAACTCGGGCACGAGCTTGGGAATAAGTTCCTTTTTCTTGCTCAACTGGTCTATCATCTGCCTCCTCGTTTCCTCCGCCGCTTGCTTCTGTAAAGACGAGTTCTTGACCTGGATATCGAAAAAGTGATTCATGGTGCTCTCGGCTCTTTTTCGATGCCGGAGAAATCCATCAGGATCATTTGCCCATGCCTCCTGCTGCTCTCTGGTGAAGACTGTTTCTCTTCCTTGTGGGGCGAGTTCAGCAACGAGTTCGGGAGTAATCCATGTAGGGGACCTGTGGAACGAATACAAATGTTTTGCCACTGTGACAGGCACCTTGGTCAGCCATTACATACTAGGACATGATCCGATGCCACATACTCACCTCGCTGGGCTTGAGGCACGATCTGAATGGCCGAGGATCCAGAGCCTATGACGCCGACGACTCTGTCGTCCAGCTTGAGAGATGTATCGTAGTGTGCCGAGTGGGCGAGAACACCTTTGAAAGATTGCAGACCCGGAATGTCGGGCCACTTCCAGTTGCTGAGAGGGTGTTAATCCCGTAGCCCTTTGGAAAATTGAAGCTCTCACCTACTTTAGAAACCCGGTCGCATTGACTAGAACTTCCCCTTTGTCCACAATCTTCTCCCCTGTCTTCAAGTTGTCGATCTCTACCTCCCATTGTCCAGTGAAGTCGTTCCACACGGCCTTTGAGACTCGATGCTCGAGATGCACAAAGTCATACACCCCATATGCCTTGGCTCTGCCGGTGAAGTACTCTAGCAGCTCTTTCCAGTCCACATATGCGCGGGACCAGTACGGGTTTCCCTCCCAAGAAAACGAATAGGCATGCGATGGCACGTCACACGAACAGCTCCATACATGTCAGCGGCCGGAGAGTTGGCTTGTGACATGGAAGAACATACCCTGGATAGCGATTCTCAAACCACGTTCCCGCAACTCCTGCATTCTTCTCGTAAATGACCAGCTCAACTGGCTTTCCCGGGAATCTCTCCTTGAAGATCTTGACGGCCGCAATTCCCGATACACCACAGCCAACGACAATGATTCGAATCGGCCTTGGTTTCCACATATAATGAGACGAATACTGGTAGGCAGATTTTGTCCCATTCTCGGCACCATTTTTTGACGTCTCGTGGACGCCGTTGGTTGCCGCCTCGATTGCCATGGTGTGACTGGTAAAGCGCTGTCGAAGTCTCTGTCAAATTTGATTCCCGATTTTGGTAATATCAAACCTGAAGCAGGGGCATGTGTTGTCACAAATTTAACGTGGTGGAAATCCATAGATCGGAATATAAGCCTCCGTTATCATCATCTCCGTGAAAAATAAGAGTGCCTAGCCTCAGGATAGAGTGTTATGGGGTCCTGGTGGAATAACGGAATTCACATCTCCGTCGTAAAGGCTTTCGCATCGTTGATGGGAAGCGGTCATGAGACCGCTGTGATAGGGAAGCGGCCCCTTGCTTGAGAGGTTGAGAGGTCAGGATACGAGAAACCACTGGAGGGTTTCTTCATTAAAGCTAAATCTCGACCGGGTTGGAGTGGCAATTCCAGCCGATCGTCCCCCACGATTGACAAGCAGATCCAGCCGAGGCGTCTCTCCATGAGTGTTTTTCGTGTAAACCTCAAGATTTAAGCCCGAGAAGTTGGAGTCTTTGTCGGACGTTTGCTCGAGCACAATCCTCCGCATTCTGTCGTGGCTTGCGTAATGCTCCATCACGTGCATAAGTGAAGCACAGCTTAGGGTGTACCGAGTATATGTGTGAGAGATATATGGACTGTCGGAAAGGCTTGCTGACCTGACAGGGTCCAAGGAGTCGCGAACAAATAAATCGGTTCACGACCAGTACGGCTTATACATAACGGGAGTCTTGTTTGCACTTGTGTAATGAGCAACTGTCCAAGCTGAGTAATGCGATGTTTTTGTCATGTATATGTAATATCTGCGGAAATGGACCGCCATATACTCCTTCGAGTAGGTACTCGTATGTACGTGTGCAGGTATGTACAAGGACGAGCGGCGGAGAGGTGGCTGGGTAGGTGGAAGGATTGATGGGTGAATGGGAAAATGGAATCGTGATTGGCCTAAGGACGAGTAAGGCAAGTAAGGAGTAGTTCTCGGTAGTAGTGGCATAATATAATATGAGTTGTGGAGCCAGTAACATGTCCTGCAGGGGCCTAGGTAGATGTCCAAAGAGGAAGGTGGATGAACCTCATACGGGGGAAACAACTTGGTCGCTTTTTTTCCAAGTACCGTCGACGGGTATATACCGAGTACCGAGTACTCTAATGCTCCTACATGCCCTTTAAGTCTGCATACATACTCGTTCCTTAGTCCCTGACACGGCTTGTGCGGTCCGCAGAAGCACTTTGCTTAGGGGTGGGTGGGACTACAGTAGGTTTTGGGGGCAGAGTGAGGATATAACGAGTGGCTAAGTAGGTACCTCGCAGACAGAGTTGTGAAGGGGCTGACTAACGAAATCCTTGAGGACCGTTATTTACTGCCACGAGTAGCCCGATAACGGCACCTGAGCCTTGTCAAAATTGCATTGACAAATTCACTTGTTCACGTGTCGAGACATGGTCGTTTTAGCTGCAAATCCTCCATCCAAGTCGGGGGCCCACAATGAATAAAAAGTCAAACCAGACCCGCACAGACTGTCTTTTCTTGGTAGTCAGCACGATCTGGTCTACTGGCACCCAGCTGGCACCCATACTGGTGCTCCTTGTCTTTGTCACGCCTGATGAGATGGCAAAAACGCATCAGATTGTCAAAACTTCCCCGACGGACAGCCTCATCGCGGGTCTCCGTGGGTCCAAACTCGCAATCACAGCATCCATTTGTCCCTCTTCACCAGCGTTTCTGGACTCAGACCCAAGGCTTGCTTACCTTACCCCTTAACGTTTACCCTTAGGCACACTGCTTACCTGCCTGTGGTACCTATGACATGGTCGATGCTACACCACGTACCATGCTGAAACCAGCTGTGACTGAGCCTTGCCGACTCCACTGCGCGCGCACTACCCACCTCGTGAGATGCCTTGAATAATGGAAGGATATAAAACTGCACACTTGCTCGCAGGCCTGGAGCATGTATGTCATCACCAGCATCCTGGAGGAAGCTCTAGTTGGATGACCGCTGATGACAATGAGATCCGAACAAACCCAACAAACATCTACAAACGCGGGGCCGGGGACGGGAGTCTTTTGCTCCCTCGAGGACTTCCTTGCCAACGACTTTGACTATGTCATCGTGGGCGGTGGGACTGCCGGTGCAGTGGTGGCAGCGCGGTTGAGCGAGGACCCCAACGTCCGCGTGGGCGTCCTTGAAGCCGGCCAGAACCGTCTGGGAGATCCCCTGGTCGAGACGCCGGGGACGCTGGCGTTCCTTCTAAGAAATCCAACGTACGCGTGGGACTTTACGACGGTGCCTCAGGTATGTATTGTCTCTGAACATGAAGGGGTTGAAGAAGTCGACGAACTAACCTAAGCCTCCGTGAACGTGCAGACCGCCAACAACAACAGATCTTACCATGTCACACGCGGCAAAGTCCTCGGAGGCTCCAGCGCCATCAACTTCATGGCCTACACGTACCCGTCGCGACGCGATTGGGACGAGATGAAAGAGCTGGGCATCACCGGGTGGTCGTGGGATGACATGTACCCCTATTACCGACGGGTCGAGCACTACGACCCCGCGACCAAGCCCGAGCCAGAGTTCTACCCGATCGACACGGCGGTGCACGGCAGCGAGGGTCCCATCCACACGTCGTGCGCCAGCGCGCGTACCTCGACCGAAGACGCCGTCCTTGCCGCACTGCAGGAGACGTCGGGTCTGCCGCTGTCCAAGGAGCCGTACTCAGACTCGGGTGACCACCAGGGTTGGTTTGGGTACTTGAACGCCATCGACCGCAGCGTCAACAAGGGCACGCGCAGCTACGCGGCGACGGGGTACATTGCGCCAATCTTGCAACGCACCAACCTGAAGATCCTGACGGAAGCCACAGCCACCAAGGTCATATTAGAACAAGACAATGGCGACTCCACATGGAAGATCGCGCGAGGCGTGGAATTTGCCCATGCGGGCCGTCACACCCCCGTACATACCGTCCGCGCCAAAGCCGAAGTCATCCTCTGTGCCGGTGCGATTCAGACACCGCAACTCCTAGAGCTCTCTGGGATCGGCGACGCGTCGATCCTGCGCGCGGCGGGCGTGACTCCACAAGTCGAGAATCCGCACGTGGGCGCCAACGCGCAGGAGCAGATCATGACCAACGTGAGCTACGAGCTCGCCGATGGGGAAACCAGCCTCGACAGCATCTACACGGACCCGACGTTCCTGCCCGCGCAGCAGGCGCTGTACGCCACGTCGCGCGAGGGTCTCCTGGCCAACAGCCCCGGGCTGAACGGGTTCACGTCGTACGCGGGGCTGGTGAGCGCGAGCACGCTGGAACGAACCGTGTCGTCGCTGGCCTCTCTCCCACCCATTTCGTCCTCGTCACCGTCATTGCCCGCGCCAGAGATCGATTCCCGACAGGCAAGAATCCTCGCGTCGCGGCTCGCCTCGCCCACCGCCTCGGCGATCCAGTACATCCTCATCGCGGCGTTTTGCGACACTCGCAACGGCAACGCCGACATGTCCAAGTTCATGCCCGGTCCGCCGCCGCCGCCGCCGGCGGCATTCTCATCATCCCCAAATCCACCGTCGACAAACCCTTGCATCTCCCTGCAAACCGTCCTCATGTACCCGGCCTCCAGGGGCTCCGTGCACATCACGTCCGCAGACCCGTTCGCCCCACCGCGGATCGACTACGGCCTCCTCTCGCACCCGGCCGACGTCGACGTCCTCGCCGCGGGCCTCGCCCTCGCCGACCGTGTGTTCACTTCGCCGCATCTCCGCCCGCGTGTCAAGCGCCGTGTGTACCCTGCTGAGGGAGTCGACCTGCAAAACCCCTCCGTGGCCCGGGAGATTGTGCGCGAGGCCGGGACGTTGATCAACCATCCGCTGGGGACGTGCGCACTGGGCAAAGTCGTCGACGACCGGCTACGGGTCAAAGGTCCCGTGCGGGGACTGCGGGTCGTCGACGCCAGCGTGCTGCCTATGCAGCCGAGCGCGTTCCCCATGGCGACCGTCTACGCGATTGGAGAGAAGGGCGCGGCCATGATCAAGGAGGATCGGGTCTCCAGCAAGGCTTCGTAGACAAGGGGATTCTCAGTCTTTAGTGTACTCGGTATATCCCACGTTGTTCATCGTAGAGAAACAATGTCCTCGATAAGTAACAACTTGATCTCGTCCTTCACAAGCAAATCCACTCAAGGACCAATTTGGATAATATGAACTTCTGACCATCGAGTAATTTTGTCACCAGATGCCCTGTTCAGTAGTAGTCCCCTTTTGCTGGTTGGATCTGTATCCTTGTCGGTTCAATTACAATGATCCCGCAGACTGTTCTTCGTAAGCATTCATTATCATTATCACTAGGAAATACCGAGATCTTCTGGCCTCTTGACAAGATTCCCAAATCCTGTCTTCCAGGTCAAGCCCACTGAGACTCGATTAGGTGAAGTCTTCTTCGTAGACTAAGACATCATTCTTTCGCTGGATCATTTCATTGCCCTTCACAATTCATCACACCTGAAAGATCGACGGAAAACCGGTCACGCACTCAGGACGCTTTCTGTCTCTTTCACAATTTCGGGCACACATAAGCCTGCGGCAAACCACCCAAAGCTGCGCAACTTGATGTTACGATTTGCAGTCTCATGCACGGCCAGATCAAGACAGGCAGCAGCGAGGCAAACAAACCCAGAATCACCGTCATCCATAGTCAAGACCTCCATTCGTGACTTGATTTGCCGAAGTTCGTGATTGAATTGCAACTTCATGTAATCGGATTGCTCCCGTTGGCGTTTGGTTGCTGCTCCAGAGCGACCCAAGATCTTGCCGATGAACACTTCTTTCTCGGTCAATTGCTCCGTGCGCCGAACTGCATATGAAGACATTATGTCCGTCAACATCGATTCATAACTCGCCCATGTTAGCTTAGCCTAGCGTCATCCATACAAAACTTACTAGTCTCTCACTTCCCTCGCGGCTGCAAAAAAGGTCTCAATACGGGAGAAGCCGAGATGATTCTCCACCCAGTCGCAAACATCTCTCAATACTTCATCGGTAGCAGGGTTGCTGAATAGCGAGGAGGTATCGTCCTCGAGGTCGTCAAAGAAGGCATCCTCGTTCACGGCTCGATACAAACGACCCAAAATGCGATCCGACTCGTAGTAGCGATAGCGCTGGCGGCCGTCTGGCATAGGTGTCTCTTCTTCGGGTCTTTTGATCCCTTGCTCGACCTTGATACTTGCACTTGGAGCCATAAAGTCAGGTCTATACTCGGGGCCTCGCGGGATCCGCTTGGTGTCCACAGGGACGCCACTCTTGGAAAAGTCCACGGCGTTGGAATGTAACTCGGCAAGCAGGAGGCACTTGTCTGAGAGGGTGCCGTCAAGGTCAGCGAAGACTTGGTGGAGACTGGCGATCCTCCCAAGTTGGTCATTTTGCATAAAGTCAACAAAGAACCCTGCCATGTCGTCGGCAGTGACTGCCCGGCCAATGTTCATAGGCACCACTGGCAGATATGCAGCGGGAATGACAGTCTTCTTGGGCAAGAGCTCATCGTCGTAGATGACGTTGAAGAGATCACCATCTAGGTCGCCGCCACTCAACATACTGGGTAGGTCGCGAGTACCCCGCTGGCTGAAGACAATGCTGTTGTGGAGGTTCCAGAGTGGAGACTCGTCAGGTGGTGCCACGGCTTGAACAAGTTGCACGTCGCCAGGATGTAGAGCAGGTGACCGCGTGACAGCCACACGTCCACTCAAGCAGGAATGGCTTCCGGTCTTCTTATCCAAAAAGGTCACAAAGACCTCGCCTTCCTCAAGCCAACCAGTTTCGTCGCTGATCCCGTAGAGCGTGAGAGCTTCTGGGACCAGGATGCGACTCCGATATTTGATCTCTCGGAGCTGGACTTGTAATAGTGCTCCCAGGATATCCCTCAAAAAGCTGTCCCCCGTGGCATCAACGCCAATGCAATCTAGATATTTGAGAAGCGTGGGCAACCCGCTATTACCATCGGAGAGGTGTTCGTTGATAAAGGCGAGAGCAACAGATCTGGAGGAGGCGCTGAGACGTAGTCGCTGCATAGCCTGTTCTTGCAGCCTTTCAAAAGCCGAGTCAGGAACCCCAAGGTCCTCCAGGATTTTGATAATTTGGCGGTTCAGCTTGAAAGGGAGTGGCCGAAGATTAGAGCCGCAGATTTCAATCTCGTTGGATGGGCTACCTGTGAACTTGACCATTGATTCTCGTAGATGTATCTGGTCTCCCTCCAGGCGCGTGTCGACTGTAAGCATTCCTTTGGCACCTGACAAGCAGTTAGCAAAGGCCATTCGACCACTTTGGCTCACCTTAGCTCACCCTTGTACCTAATCTGGTAGGAAGTAGGTTGATCGCCGGCCGACACATTTCCCCTCAGCCGTTTCCAGGTGGTCCTTGAAACTGTACCACAACCATCCGTGAACAAATATCGTCCAAACTTGACGTCAGGGTCCACTCGGACGATGTCCGGATGCACCCGTATAGCCGATTTGGTCTCAGAGAATGCCTGACCAATTCGTGCCGCACATTTGGCCGGACACCTGATCACGCTGAAGTCTCCAAGCTTGCTGATGAGGTCTTTTGCAAATAGCAAAGAGCCATCATGCACAAAAGGTCGCATGAACCAACATGTTTGTGACCGCAAGGACGAGTGCGAGAAACCGAGGAAGTCAAAGTGTTCTTTGGCAATGTCCAAGCCATTACGAAGAATTGACTTGAAACGGCCCTGCAGGACTCGCTCATTGGAAGTGTCCCGATCAAACTCGATGCGTGATCCATCCTCCTCGGAAAATAGAACCCGGAGAAAGCAGTCAGAATGTGTGCGGTATTGTCGCAAGACACGGTTCGACGTGATGAGCTCTGGACCATACAGGTATATGCCAGTAGGGGTGACAGTGACGCGGTGAGTCGACACCATGTCTTGCGAGGAACTTTGCGCGGTATCGCAATCAAGGAAAGGATTCGCGTCCTGTTGAAGACTGTTTAACGCAATGTTCAGAGCGCTGTTTTTCTGGTCATTGGTGGCATCGTTATGAAAGAGTTGCAGATTAAGTCGTCGCACAACCGAAATCATTGTCTGTTCACCTGACCGAGCTACCAAGTCACTCATCGCGGGCAGGAGGGACTGGACGTCTGCTGGAGAGAGGACGCCGTTGGCCCACAATCCGTGTATTTGAAACCTCCATGCGAAAGAGCAATCTAGTGCTGCAACATGTGAATTCAGACTGGACAATTGTCTTGAGAAGCTGGCTCGTCGGAAAGGGGGAGAAGTGGCTGGCAGATTTGTGATAGGAAAACGATGGTAAGTCATTGCCTTGACGCGGCGTTGCAGGTTAGCAGCTCCTGTTAACACGACCATGCTGTATGTCAGGCAGCTGCCGACGACGCCAGAATCAGAGCCTGGTAACGTGCACTCACGAAACCTCCTGGGAGGTTGCGAGTGTAGGAGTAAAGCTTCAAACAACTCAGATAGGTCGGGAGTCGCTGCAGGGGCGTCATGCTCGTAGATTTTTGGGGCAGTTTCCAGGGTGATGGTCAAAGTACTGTAGGATTTCCCCGGTGATACAGCCAGAGCGAGGATGGAGTACAGGTCCATGACTAGATCGTGGCGCTTGGAAGGTGTGGCGGTAACTTGTACCACCAGTGCTCGTGTATCCCTTGTCAGCTTGCCATCTGTATGGACCTCGAAATAAGGCACGAATGTAGTCTTTCCAGTTGCTGCCTCCCATCGGCCGCAGCGCAGTGTCGTGATTTTCAGATCCCTGTCGTTTTCGCCTTCTAGGGCTTCTGGGGCCAGCTTCGAAGACTTCTGCCATGCTTGGAGGCTCTGACGGTCCTTCTCTTCCTTGTGCAGCACACGCAGCCAGTGAGGATCTGCCCGTCTACGACTCACATCGAACACTGCAGGTCGCCCAGATGGAGATAAGAGGAGATTTGGGCAAGCACGTGCTTTGGACAAAAGGCTCCGTGCTTTGAGAGCATCTGGAATGGTGAGAGTCGCGAATGTCTTCCCGATCGCTTTCCGGACTTCGAAGACATAGATTTGAAATTCGGAGAGGATTGGGGTCAGGGACTCTCTCAACTTGTCTCTGGTGAACCTTGAGTCAAGATTCGCAATGAATACCTCCATTGTTGGGGCGATACTTTGGGAAGATATGAAGTCCTGTGCCCAGCCAACAGAGACACAAGGTATTTAAGGACACAAGCTTAGCACTACTGGCAAATTTGTGTGCCTCGTGATCATGCTTGATTGGCACAGGCCTTTTGAGAGCATTTGACAAGCTTGTTCATGAGAGCATGTTGTGTAACACAAAGGATGGAGGGGGGCACTCAGGTGGGTGACTAACCAGCAACTATTATTTGGACCTGCCCAGCGCCGCAGGTGATGATTAGGGAAGGCTTCCTTTAAATATCCTTCGTTCCTGGCGATCACTGCCAGCCATGATAGAATATAATATGGCTTACCGTACCACCTTCTCACAGCAGGACGAACTTTCTTGTATCCAGTTCAATCACTTCAAGTAAGGGGCTAGCAGGAGTTCAATGGCCAAGGCCACCAGGGCATGCAGGGTTAGTGGGAGTGAGCTGGTGGGATACGGGCTTCCCCGCAGCTATCGTAACTAATCCACCCATAATTTGTCCATGTCATTGGGAGGGCGCCGATTTTGAACATTCATTTTCACTGAACACTGTTATTTCAAGATCCCCCTAGAGTCGGGTCGTAACATCTCATACGCATCCCCTAGACATGGTCACCACCAACGGGACCTTGCCTCTTGATGGGGACACTTCTTCCGAAAACCCTCAACCCGCGCGCCCCGCCCAGTCACCAGCAGTTGAAGATCTATCTGAACATTTTGACTTGACGTCGCTCTCTCCTTCCACCCTTGCCATCCATGCCGACGACCCTCTCAACGTGGTCCACGATGTCGCCCCTCCTATTCACGTCTCCACGACCTTTCGTTATGACAACGACCCTGCGCAACTGCGCCCATATCATGAAAGATCGGAACCTATCTTTGAGCCCACGGAACATAACTACTCCCGCCATACGACACCCAGTACATCACGCTTGGAGACGATCCTAGGTGTGCTGCTGAAGAACCCTTGCTTGACATATTCTTCTGGGCTCGCTGCATTCAATGCACTGATCACGTTTCTGAACCCAAAGAGAGTGGCTATTGGTGCAGGATACCATGGATGCCATGGGGTGTTGAGACTCCACCAAAGGCTTTCTGGACTGCAGCTCCTGCCGCTGGACTGCAAACCGGAAGATTTACAAGAGGGGGACCTTTTGCATCTGGAAACACCGGTCAATCCGACAGGGTTGGCCTTTGATATACAACATTACGCGGACATTGCGCATTCACGAGGTGCATACCTCAGCGTAGACTCCACGTTTGCGCCGCCGCCCCTACAGGATCCCTTCAAGCACGGTGCGGATATCGTCATGCATTCAGGTACAAAGTACTTTGGTGGCCACTCCGATTTACTGTGTGGTGTCTTGGCTGTGAAGCAGAAGGAGTGGATACCCAAGATGCTGCAGGATCGGGTGTATCTGGGCTCCGTGATGGGCGGTTTGGAAGGTTGGCTTGGTGTGAGGAGTATTCGAACCCTGGAACTCCGAGTCATGAAGCAGAGTGAATCGGCGAGAAGGATAGTTGATGCCCTTGACGGCGCTCTGACGGGTCACACTGTCGGCACAGGCCTGTCTCTCTCTGACGCGGAGATCATCAAGTCCGTCGTCAAAAAGGTGGATCATGCGAGTCTGCAAACCAAGGATTACAAGACTTGGCTGAAGAAACAAATGCCCAACGGCTATGGCCCGGTATTTTCTATCGTTTTGAAATCGCAGGAGTTCGCGAGGGCATTGCCTAGCAAGCTCCATCTCTTCCATCACGCGACCAGTTTAGGTGGGATCGAGAGCTTGATTGAATGGAGGACAATGACCGATTCAACAGTGGAAAAGGATCTCCTGAGGGTCAGCATCGGCATTGAAGACGAAAAGGACCTGCTCGATGACCTGATCCAGGGTTTCAAGGCGCTGACCGCAGTCAACGGGACATCTAGCTAGATCTTCATTTCATAGACGTAGAGCACTTTAGAAGCCAACAGAGATCGTTTTCAAATCCATTTGGAAGGCCTTTGCTCATCAGGCTGGATCCCACCCCTAACTGCCCCATCACCAGCGATGCTGTCGACGACATCTGGCGTTTCCGTATCGAGATGCATACGTAAGGCATCCCCTTCTCTGAACTGTTTGCGCAGATCCGTACTCTGAATCTCCTTCTTGACGATATGTGACTGTATGGGTTCTTCCAGCACTGGTGGTGGCGGGTGGATCACCCGTACTGGTTTCGGAGCATGGAGCTCCGGAGTATTAGGTGATTCTCCCGGGCTGACCGGAGAGTTGACTGCATTTGACCCCAGACGAAGTGTCATTTCAAACTCTTTATCCAACGCAGATGCCCCTCTGCTGCCCGAGAAGTTCCCTGTCTGTACTCTTTGTAGCATCCGAGGCCGCAAGATGTCTGGGGGTTGACCACCCTGACGTGGTGGATGAGGGAGGGGTGCATTTCGTAGAGCGTAGGCCCCGTTCGTAGGACTTCCCGAGTGGTCACGCGACTGAGATTGCCCGCGGTTGGGCATCGGCGAGGCAGATCGGGCTCGTTGTCTGGCCTTTGAGATCTCAACTGGAGGTGTAGGCGCATCATCTCCGCCCTCGCCAATAATGACAGGGGGGGCTTCGATGAAGGAGACGCTGAGTCCTCTACCACGTCCCTTGCGCTTCGGCTTATTGGAGAAGGAGCTGACTGATTGACTGCGCCCTTGGTATTCAGGACGCAGGAAGTCGTTGATATCCTGTTCGGTAGTTCCAATGGGTTGAGCTCGAGGCCAGCGTTGAGAATTTGTGACGTCTATTCTTGGGACAGAGACCTTCTTCGGTGAGCGTTGGGGGGCGGAGGGATTCGTGAATGATTCAGACGTCGATGGTCTGGTAGAAACCGGCGAGCTCTGGTCAAGGTTCGAGGTGGCAGGGGTGCGTTGAGGATGCTGAAGACTATCTACTGGCCGTGGTCCGCTCGAGAGAGATGTCCTGCCTGCAGCCAAAAACTCGTTCACGTCATCCGGAAGATCCCTCTCTTCATTTGTGTCACTTGTGTGCTTCTTGAACTTGCTCTTGGTGCGGGAGAGGGCTCCCTTTAGCCGCTCCCGTCTGGATTGTTTGTTGTTCTCGGCAGCGGTAGCGTTATCGACATTTTCGTCCTCGTCCATCGTCTTGACAATGGTACCACCCTTCCAATAACACCATATTCAAGACGAGGGGTCTACAGAAGCGTCAATGATCGGCTGAGAAGCTGAAACGAGATGGATCCCACGGAGTGGAGATGAAGGACAGGCAACGTTGGCTTTAATACTCGTGTTGTCCGTGATGGGGACTGGAATGCGCATCAGCCTCACTATCCTTAGGTTGCATACGTCCGGGGTCCAAAGCGCGCGTCTAACATCTTCACACATTGCCGTGATAGTCAGTCGGTTGGCGATCAAACATTTTGGGGATGGACTAGTTAGCACTGTAATCATGCATCCCCTTGGGCCAATGGCTGTTCAACTCGTTACTTAGAGCGGGGGGACAGAAGGGAGGCTGACTGCGATGGCGATGCTCGAATTGGCGGCTTGCCTCCCTTTATCGTTATCACCACGTGCTGAAGCTAAAAGGAGTGAACCTCGCGTGCCTCGGCAACTGAGGACGATCTCATCAAATTCCCATTTTCTACACCCAACCGTAACCAACATCCTCGCTGACGTCCATTTCTTTTGCGGCTGACTGCCTCATAGAAGTCTTATAGATAGTCTCCAAGGACTAGCTCTTTCAGCTTCGAACACTCCGATTTGTATTCCACCTCCAAGTCCAAGAAATACAGAAACCGAAATTGATATACAATTACTTTGTCCGAAAATTTGAGCAGCCAACCAACGACAATTGGAATAAACAGCATCATTCAAGTCTCCAGTAATTCTGTTTTCCACTCGCCATCATGTCAGAAGCCAGCAAAGTAAGCCACCACATCAAAGTCTTCCAGGTCGAGGACTTCCTCGCTCTACCGCTCCGCGACCGGGTCCTTCGTCTCGAAAAAGAAGTCCTTGACGACCCGGAATACTTCGGTTTTGACACGCACTCACTTCGAAACGCCAACCTGGAACTTCTCGATGCGCAACCCAACTTTGTGAAATGGAGTCTGGATGTCGGGTCGGAGTTGTGCAACAAATCTGGCAACTTGCACGGTGGCGCCTCGGCGACGCTGCTGGATAATCTGACGAGTACGGCGCTCCTGACGATCGCGCGCCCCGGGTTCCTAGATGGTGGACATGTCAGCAGGACGATCACCATGAGCTATTTGCGGCCAGTCCCGATGGGCAGCAAGGCGATTGTGGACTGTGAGGTTCAAGCTGCCGGGAGGAACACGGCAAACATTGTGGGCAAGATCTACGTGAATAACAAGCTCTGTGTTACGTGTGTGCACGATAAAGCAGTCTTCCCGAGCCCGAAGCAGGCCAAGTTATAGAGGCACCGAGGGCTAGAATCACAGTGGTCGGGGTAACGCGGTTGTACTTTTTGAGACATAGACTCTATACCTGGATGGGAGGATAGAATAGCGCATTTCAGTATCTTGCTACCTCAGTCCTTACTACCTAATGTTCTGGCACTTGTGGATCACCATGTTCAACATCTTAAACCTCGGTCACAGGGTGTGAGGCGTGAGCCCCGAATGCGCAGTCTCGCTGTGCTGGCACAGTCTCTTTCCGTAGCAAAGCCAGTCCAGCACAGAGTCAACCAGAAGATCTTTCGCGACAGATCAGAATCCTTGGCTCATGCGGACTCCAGCAGTTGCATGGCTCTATCGATCGCCTTCCTCATTGCTTCATTTTCAGCCCTCAAGGTTGTGATGTCCTCTTGACCTGCCTCGTTTGTAACATGTGCATTGTCAACATTTTGTCGCTCCAGCATCCAACAGACAGCCTTGTACATTCTTCCGATTGGGGTGATGCCTCCTTCTGCGTTGACTTGGTCCAGGATGTCATCGTCAATCATTGCGCAGACTTTCTTTCTGTAAGCTTCTTCGACTTCTTTGCGGTTTCGCCAATCTACGGCGCTTCCTTGAATAGGTTTGTGTCAGTAGCAGTCGGTAGGGAACAATATCAAACCCAAGGAAGGCGTTGGTGGACATGGATCAAAGACATACTTGACTGAGACAACTCTTTGACTTCTTCACCCGTTGGTTTGGAGATTTTGTTGAATCGAGGTGTTTTGTTAATGACCCTCCCTTTGTTCGGGGGGCTGTTAGAAATTCCAGATTGATGCTTGTCTCCTTCCGCGCCACTGCTGTCTTCCCATTCGTCCTTTCGAGCTGAAGCATTTGGTCTCTTTCGCACATTCACAGGATTCAGCATAGGGTGGTCTGTATCGTTGTTTCCATGTTCAACGTCCCGAATCTTCAGAGGACTCCCTGTGGACGCGACTGTTGACGCGACTGTGGAGCGAAAAACTCCCATCTGGGGGAAGCCTGGTTTGGATCTTGGTGCCTGTGGTTTGACCTTCTGTATGAGGTCTGGTGCATCCATGATGGTGTGAATTGTCTAACCAGGCCACGGAGCAGTCGTCAAGCGAGAAAGAAAGAAAGAAAGAAAATATTGAGGAGGAATTTATAACAGAGTAGTAGTGACAGACTCGCGGATGTAACAATCAACGAGTGAATGTTGTGAGCCCATTAGATATTGTTGAGTCTTCAGAGTGAATTTGAGTACAATTACCACGAGAAGATGCGTCACTTGCCTGTGACTGTGTCGAGCAAGAAAATCACCATGAGTGCATAAGGATCCATGACAGTGAAGTCAATAGCGAAGACATGCAAGTCAAGCGAATAGTGAAGACACGCAAGTGAAGCATTCAGTTGTGCTGTCTTTCTCACCGTCGCTGTTGCGATCGTTCTAGACCTTCACTAGACAGTGAAGAGAAATTAATGCAAGCGTAGATTTTATTCAATGAAGGTGTTGATGGTGACTGTAGTGTCTGGAGTTGTCACGCAGCTTTGTAGCGTTGGAGAGAGAGCGCTGGCCTACGACCACACTCTCGTCGCATATACTGTCCCATATCTCGAAGCTCTACCCATCCACCATTTCACGAGCAACAGCAAGACAGGTGCGTTGTCAGACATATTGACTTAGTCATGCAGGCCGCCTGAAGGATGCCCTGATAAGGGATCCCTTCCGACCACTGAAGTGTGCTTCAATCATAGCACGGAGAACCAGCGCAGCTCCGAACGCCTCAGAGCTGTGGCCAAATCCTTCGGGTATCAAAAAAGCCGGCGAGCTGTGCGCAGGCGACTGACACTTGTCAAAACAGGACATCGTCGACATATTGGACCCCACAAGCAGCTCCAGCTTCTCCGCAAGATGCCACAATTCCACCATCCACCTCCATTTCCATCCTGGCTTTTACCCACTGCTTGCACCGCGTGCCCCCAAACACCTCCTCGTACAAGTACGCTCAGAATACGCCGAATCATCGCCACGTGCGGGTCAGATGCAGTCCCGGAAAATACCCCCCAAAGTATGCATCATCACAACTTAGACGGACGATTGACAGTTAGCTTGTACCCCAAGATTGACTATCCTGCCCCATCCTCAGCCACCGCATGCCTGAAATTTGCTGCTTTTTGTGGAGGAGGTCAACGGAGTGTGCCCGGTGAACGCCCCCAGACCAACTGCCGGGGCAAAAATGGTGGCCAGAACATGGACAAAAGAAGTCGAACATGATACGTACCGGTCCGTGGACAGCCTATAACTCCCTGGAGAAGGCTTCCAGACAAAAATTCCCCTGACCAACATCGCTCCCTGCCTCCCTTTCTGTCGCTCTTCACCTTTAGTTCCGAGGATACTCAAACTCAACAAGATGGTGGCTGAGAAGGACGTCTCACAGACGACCGAAAACATCGAAAATGCCACGCAAATTCAAGAGATTGAGAGACAACGGGCCGCAGAGTTCGAGGCTCCCATGCAACATATCCAAGAGCTCAACGAGGCTGAGCACGTCAACCTGAGTTGGCGATCATGGCTCGTCGTTTTTGTCACCTGTTTTGCCATTATGGCTCAAGTTTTCGTCGTCGTGGCTGCTGGGTCTGTGATTGCCTTCATCATTCGAGATTTGGGCGATGCACCAATTGCAGGCTGGATCATTCGTGAGTGACAGAGGATAGCTTTGACTACCGCCCCCGCTTGCTGACTTTGAGAATCAGAGGGGCCGTTGCTCATGCAGAGCGTGCTGTCTCCCATCGTCGGTCGTCTAAGTGATGTCCTGGATCGGAAATGGCTAGCATCAATCCCGCCACTCATTGCCTTTGCGGGTGCAGTCATATCAGCCAAGGCAACCTCAATGTCCATGCTCATTGGAGGGGGTATCCTCATTGGGGTGACTTTGAGCACGATTGCCATCGTCCAAGCCATTCCCAGCGAGGTCCTGCCTCTCAAATACAGAGCCCTCGCCAATGGTTTCGCCTTTCTCGGAGGTGCAGTGGGTGGACTGTACGCTACACCCGACTCATGAAGATGTATCACCACTTGCTGACCGAACTTTTACAGGATCGGTGGTCTGGGATCAGGCGGTGTCACAAACCAAAGTCCATCAGGCTGGCGAGACATCTTCTGGATGCAAGCCGCCTTCCACGCCGCTACCTTTCTCGGGCTCGTCCTTTTCTACCATCCCACTCGACGCTCCGACTACCCTAAGATGTCACTGAAACAATACATCTGGGCTATCGACCCCATTGGATCATTCATGTTCATCGTGGCTTGTACACTGCTTTTACTGGCATTGGACTGGGCAGGAGGTGCCTACGCCTGGTCAGATGTCCATGTTGCTGCTCCTCTGGGCATTGGACTCGGATTCTTGGCTATTTTCTGTATTTATGGTTTGTACCACCGCAGAACAGGCGTCTTCTTGCTATCACACTCGCTGACGTTAGAATACAGAATGGAAAGGCCGGACCGATGGAATTGTCGCCCACGTCTTCTTCAAGGGGTCACCAAATTTCGCCCTCTCGGTATTTGCTTTTGCAGTCGAGGGTTGGATTTTCTACAGCGCCGTCAACAGCGTGACACCTCAAATCGTGCTCAACCTCGGTTTCCAGACCAATGCATGGAAAATCTCCATCCGACAGCTATCTTACAATCTTGTGACTTTGTTCGCGTCCATCCCCCTAACGTGAGTGTGCGGCACTTCTAGTAGTCGCAGGTGCTAACGAGATACGCAGGCTGTACGCTACCAAGTACAAGGATTTGAAGTCTCCATTGATTGCGACTTTCATTATATTCCTCGCTGTGTAAGTGCTTGCACGTCATTCGCCAAACACCACACTAATGGACTGTGATTACCAGCTGCATCTGCTATGCCGTTATCACACCTAGCATGAACAATGCTCAAATTGGGTTCAATGTTCTGTCCGGCCTTGGGCAATCCGGTCCTTTGACCCTCATTGTGGCATTGATTCAATTCACCGCTCCTCACGCCTTCCTCTCCACTGCAACTGGTCTGGGTTTCTCTGCCCGCGCTATCGGAGGAGCATTCGGCTCGGCAGTTCTTGATGCCATCATCAACGGCAAGCTTAAATCCTATCCCACCAAGGTCGGCAATGCCGCAGTCGCAGCCGGGTTACCCGAGTCATCTGTGCCTGCCCTCATAACAGCCCTGACTGCCGGGACTGGCCTGTCCACAGTCCCAGGAATGAATGAGACCATTCAGGCTAAGACCCTCGATGCTAGCCACTGGGCGTATGCCCACGCGTACAGACTTGCCTGGGCCAGCATCATCCCCTTTGTTGTCCTTGCCCTGGTCGGCGTTTGGTTCCTCAAGGGCGTGAAAGAGTTGATGACCGAGAAGGTTGAAGCAACTGTGGAGCACACAAAACCAGAGGAGAACATCAAGATATGAGCAGAACGGGTGTATACAGGGCTCAGACCTCTGCTCCTGTGGGGAGGTTTGCTGTTAAGCTCCCTGGCTGTTAAATGCTAGAGGACAGGCAGAGCTCGTGGCTTTCTTGAACTGGGTACGACAACTAGACAGCTGAGGCCCGAGCTACTGAGATACTAGTGTCCCGTAGTAGTATGTTGTAGAGTCTGGCACTTGATTATTAGCTTTGACGACTTATCTCGCACAATTGCTTGTGCTACGGAACTCGAAGCTTGTTTGACATTTTGTATCCCGGAGCCGGAAAATCAAAGAGCCCGAACGTCACTTACCCGCTCTTGTCCGCTGCTGGCCAATGACGTCAAGGTTAAACGTAATCAACATCCAGGCCAAAATACTGCAACCACCAGCGGCTTCATTTTTTCCCTGTCCGTTTCCAAGCCTCTAATACTCGAGATCTGGGCAGCCGGGTTACCTAGAGATTATCCTTGTCTTCTTGGGTCACTGCGTTGGCTTCTTATTTGCTACTCGAGGAGCCAACACTGCATCCGGAGACCCATTCACCCACAAGCCTCGACCACCATGAGCGCTACCAAGCTCGCCGAGTTTGGCATTCGCCATGTGGCCAAAGGAATTGGACGTCTCTCCACAGAAGTCATCGAAAGCGGATCGGGGAGCTATGTGACCATGGCGTCGGGGAAGAGGATGCTCGACTTCACTTGCGGGATTGGCGTGGCCAATCTGGGTCACTGCCATCCCGCCGTCACCAAGGCCGTTCAAGCCCAGGCCGCCAAAATCGTCCATGCTCAGGTCAATATTGCGTTCCAAAGACCCTATCTTGAGCTCATTGAGTCGCTGTTGCCGCTAATGCCGCACAAATCCCTCGACACGTTCTTTTTCTGGAACTCGGGCTCGGAAGCCGTCGAGGCGGCCGTCAAGCTGGCTCGCCATGCCACCAAGAAGCAGAACATCATTGTCATGCAGGGTTCTTACCACGGCCGCACCTTCGGGACCATGGCAATGACGCGGTCAAAGACCATCTATTCCGAGAACTATGGGCCGCTTATGCCAGGAGTGTTCTCAGTGCCATTCCCTTACTGTGCGCAGTGTTCCATCGCTCAACATACCAGCAAACATGGCTTCGACAACTGCTGCATGGATCCCGTGACTCAGCTGGAGCTCCTTCTCAAGAGAGAATCTGCCCCATCAGATACTGCAGCCATCTTCATCGAGCCCGTTCTCGGAGAAGGCGGATACGTTCCCCCTCCGCCAGGATACCTCGCCCGGGTCCGGGAGATTTGCGACAAGAACAACATCCTCCTGGTGACAGATGAAGTGCAATCCGGGTTCGGTCGGACCGGCAAGATGTTCGCCATCGAGCACTGGGGCGTCCGGCCCGACATCTTGGTCATGGCCAAGGGCATCGCAAACGGCTTCCCGCTGTCCGGGATCGTGTCACGAAAGGAGCTGATGGACACGCAGAAGCCCGGCTCCATGGGCGGGACATATGCGGGCAACGCGGTGTCGTGCGCGGCCGGGGTCGCCGTGGCCAAGGCGTTCCAGGAGGAGAAGATTTTGGAGAATGTCAACGTGCGCGGCAAGGAAATGGCCGACATGCTGCGCCAGGCCAAGGCCGACTTTGGCGACATGATCCACGACGTGCGCGGGCTCGGGCTGATGCAGGCGATCGAGTTCGTGTCCGGCAAGGGCTTCGCCTCCAAAGTCCAGGCCAGGTGCATGGACAAGGGCATGCTGATCCTCACCACCTCCATCTACGATACCCTGCGGTTCATCCCCCCGTTGAACATTTCCGAGCAAGACATGGCAAAGGGCCTGGGCATCCTCCGTGAAGCCATCGAGGAGGTTGCCGCCGGTGAACTGCCGAGGGAGACTGGGACAAAGGGTCAGGCTCCGGAGTAGTAAATTCTCCCGCCAGACTGAGATTTGAAGCAAATGTATTGGGTCTGAGGTAGCGTTGGGCTGAAAACAAACTCCTGTCAATCGAAGACAGGTGAAAGACTGGATGATTGAACAGGCAAACAGGGCATGCAGGATTATCGGCAATATATCGGAAAATTGTACTGGGGAGCATTTGGGCAGATTAGAGCCTTGCAGAATTCGAAAAAAATTATAATCGAGCTTCGCAACCTTGATGCGGCGGTAATAATACTCAAGAGGTGCTTCGACTGCTTCTAGTCGTCCTAAGGCCCGAATATGACATATCGCATCATCCCCAAGGCATTCCCAAGCAATGTTAAGACAGTCCTCGGTGTCGGGTTTTCGAGGATGATTTCCGGGAACCTCTCCTCGGCGAAAACAGCATGCAATACTTCCTTGGTCAAGATCCCACCAGTCTGAGCCGTGTTCATCACCCCAACTGCCTGTAACACTCGCACAAACCAGAGATTCAAGGGCAACCTTGGAGCTCCTGCAGCCCGACTCTCCTTGTCCCGACGGATGAATGTCTTCGCCAACGATCGCAGAGTGACGGGTCCGCCATCCGCATCATTGATCATGGCCTGCAGCATATCTGGCTGAAAAGTGTAGTTGTCACCCTGGTGGAAATCGAGCCGAGTGAAGGAGGAGTCGTGCTCGATGACATTGTGGCGGCGTGTGTCAACCAGGTCGAATGTACCGTCCTTACGCAACAGAGGAGGAAGACTGCTGCAAAGTGAAGCGGCGGCAAGAGGTGACATGTGCAAGGCGGTCTCCAGTGCATGTTGGACTTGAGCAATGGTGAGGTTTTTGCCGTCTCGTGGTCTACACTAGAATCAGCGCAAGACATTTTCGGGGGAAAAGAAGCAGGACAATGCAACTTACAGATATCCCTGGTTCGCCAATGCATTCAGCCCGGGACACGGGCCACGAGTTTCGATGTCGCCGCGAATGTATCTGTGATCTTCTTCATCGTGGTGGGATGTTGCTGTGGACTTGTCGCGGTAGCCTCCCGTGAACGCGGTCTTCGCAATGTTGGTAAGGGTCAAGTGCATACTGGCGATTGAGGTACTGATGCAGAATACTCTCGGACTTCAGGTGTGTCTGGATACTGTCAACTCAAAGGATGATGGAAGGCTGACACCCAAGGATGATCAGATGAATTGATATTGCTCCTCCACGCACATGTCGAAGTCCAGGTTGGCATATGCAGCGATTCGACGTGTTGGTTACACAAGCTGAGGATCGGGGTCACAGGAACCAAGAAGAACTGGACTCTGACCAACTCTCGTGTTGTAGCTGGATAAGCTGAGAGGGATTTGCATGCGAGCTGGAGGCCTGGCTGCGCAACCGAGCCAGTCAATATTGTAACTTGTCTGTCGCGGCTTGGCAAATACCTGGTCACCACGCCAGGTGGTACATCAACCCCTTCCCAGGATGAACGGGATGCAAGGCAAGTCTCAGCTTCAGGCAGCCGGTTAACCCCAACAAGGCGTCTTGGAGGAAGGAGCGTGGCTGGCTTTGACTGCGTAACAGGGTTGATAGGGATGGGCATGTGCAGCAGTGAGCAGCTGAAGCCCAGAGCAGGCGCAGCGTCACTTCCACTCATCGACTCTGGTATCTTTCATCCCTTCTTACATATTCAGACCGTCTCCCATCCGATGCGAACGCCCTGCCCGTCCTTCTCCTTCGAATACCATCAATAGCCCCCGCCAACATGGACGAAGCCGTGAGACCCAGCTACAAGGCCAGCTTCACTGACCGGTTGCTTGTGGGCATCTTTCACCTCGTCAACAAAATTGTCCCATGACACAAGCTCCCTAGCTTGGTCGGTGCGCTCAACTTGGACGCTTTGCGTGTCGAGCTTCGCCAGTACAACTTACATGATGCCTACCCTTCTGGAACTGCCCAAGGCACTCAATCCACCGTTCCCATGACCGACAAGCGATTCGAAACTGCCCGCAACTCAGAGGGCAAGTTCAACTCAACTGAAATGCCACTCATGGGATGCGCTGGTATGCGATTAGGGCGCAATTTTCCCAGAGCTTTTTGCCCAAAACCTTACGATGAGGATCTTTGGAATCCAAACCCGAGGATGGTGAGTTGTCTCATACCGAGTGAACCAGCCGAATCAGCACATTTACGGCATATGAGCCTTCTTTCTCGTCAGAGGTACCATGCTAACATGTTTGTCGCGCCATAATAGTTGAGCGAGCGCTTCATGGCACGAAAATCCTTTATTCCAGCTACAACATTGAACTTACTCGCTGCTGCGTGGATCCAATTCCAAACTCATGATTGGTTCTTCCATGAAAGTGTAAGTGGCAAAAGCTTTCAGAAGAGGGAGCAATTCTGATATATACAAACATAGGGCGAGAACAACTACGATATACCTCTGCCTCATGGAGATGAGTGGCCCCATGGCAAGATGGAGCTGCCACAGACGGAACCAGATCAAATTCTCAGCGAGACCGACCGCAGGTGCCCAGGGTACAAGAATGTCAATACGGCGTGGTGGGACAGTTCGCAGATCTATGGCTCGAGTGAGGCCGTGACAGAAACACTGCGAAACAAACACAGCGACGGCAAGCTGTTACTCACCAAGGATGGCCGAGCACAGTTCCTGCCGCGTGATGCTGAGAACAACCCGCTGACGGGGTTCAACAACAACTGGTGGATTGGTATGGAGATGTTGCACACTCTTTTCGCGCTGGAACACAATTCCATCTGCGACATGCTGAGGCGAAACTACCCCGATTGGACTGGCGACCAGATCTTTGACAAGGCTCGTCTTGTCAACTGTGCGTTGATGGCAAAGATACACACTGTGGAATGGACTCCAGCCATTCTCGCTCACCCGACGCTCAAGATCGCCATGAATGCGAATTGGTGGGGTCTTGTCGGCGAGACCTTGACGAAGAAGCTGGGTCGTATTTCAAAGACAAGTGAAGTCATCAGCGGCATCCCAGGCTCCGGAGTCGATCACTTCGGTGTACCGTATTCCCTCACCGAGGAGTTCGTCTCGGTTTACCGTATGCACTCTCTCATTCCAGACACAATTGCCTTTTTCAATGCTCGTGACGGCGAACTGAAAAGTTGCAAACGTGTCGAGGACATGCTCTTCCGCGACGCACAGAAACCGCTCGATGGTGACATCACCTTTGCTGACGCCTTCTACTCGTTCGGCATCAACTATCCTGGCGCAATCACGAACTCGAACTATCCCGACTTCCTCCGCAATCTGACCACGCCTGACGGGCTGCATCGAGACATGGGTACCGTGGATATCCTTCGAGACCGTGAGCGCGGGGTACCACGATACAACCAATTCCGGCGACTGCTGCACATGCCACCAGTCAAGAACTTTGAGCAGCTGACTGGAGGCAATAAGGAATTGGCTGCGGCGCTCTCCGACGCGTATGGCGGTGACATCGAGTTGGTGGACACGCTGGTGGGGTCGCATAGCGAGCCTGTGCCGGCAGGCTTCGGATTCAGCGACACTGCATTCCGCATCTTCATCCTCATGGCGTCGCGCCGACTGAAGAGCGATCGCTTCATTGCGGGCCAATGGAATGCTGCGACGTATACTAAGGAAGGTTTGAAGTGGGTGCAGGATACTGGTATGAAAGATGTCCTAGGCAGACATTTCCCTGAGCTGAGGAAAGTGCTCGATAAGAAGAGCATCAAGAATGTCTTTGCGCCCTGGGAGAAGTTGCCCGGGTCCGTGTCGCACCAGGGTATTGAGACCAATCCGCCGGCAAAGAAGAAAAAGTAAACGAGCAGATTTCGATAGCTGCGACGAACTGGTTGGCCTTGGTGGGAAGTCGTTCGTCAGAAGGAGCGAACCAAAGTGAAGGCTTCTGCCACTGGGATCTGCTATATCAAGACGATTCATGCTTGACATGCAGATTAGCCTTACAAGGATAGTTGTAGAACTCCACAGCCATGGTCAGGAGCATCATGCCTGGAACATCAAATTCTAAATTGTCGTCAAGCCATCGATATTCTGGCAAAGTCTTGCGCGAACACAATGCTATAGTCTGAGTGTAAGAAGGAGACTCAATTTACTCTCTCACGAAGAGGCGTTGGACGCTGTTGACCAGTGGTGCAGCGATCGTCGATAGGCAACGCACAAGGCGAGATCTACGGCAAGATAGTCCAGTCAGAATCTCCCATATCTCTTGACTTCTGCACGGCTATCTCTCCATTGTTCGGGTATAGGCTGGCACTGGCTGGTCGTCGGGAGGGCTTCCAGCTATCTAGTAACTGTGTTTAGGATCGGCGGGTCCAACTTCACTTTAGACTTTACGGCTTACGGAGTGCATTCGCAACGGGGACGGGATTGTCAACTTTTGATGAGTTCTCAAGTATCATCTGGGATCTCGTGTGGAGTATCGTCGCTTTAAGGACGGGTGCTGAGTTCGCTAGAAGGTAAGATAAGACTCTGAAGCAAGATACGAGCACCGAGCAGCTCCGGACTTCTGTCTGTACCTTGTATCTACCTCGTACTGTAGACTGATGCTGCGACCTCTATCGTTTGGTTGGTGGTGATGATGACGTTGGCGCGTCTGGGCTTCGCGTTTCGCAGTCAGGATTTATCAATGAGGCGCCTGCGGTTCCAAGCTCCCCACCAATGGAGAACCGACATCCAACTTCCTTTTAATCTCCCATCATCTCCACAACCCACCGCCATCCATCACCATTCCTTCTTGTCCCCAAACCATTGTCGTTTCTGCTTTCTCAACTGCCATTCCCCTTCAGCCCAATCAATAGTTCTGCCTTGGGCTCCCAGTGGCTCCTCGAAAATCCCCTGCCTAAACCAGTGGCTTTCTCGATCTGGCGCGAAATTGGCCCCTCGGACCATCTCTGGGCGCTCGATCACACTGATTGGCGCACCCTCATACCCTCGTCCATGACGCCAACCGTTTGCTGCACAGGGAAAGCCTGACCAAAGGTGTATGAAGATGCCACATGGCCACGCGCCACGACCAGGGTTTTTGATTAAACAAACCAAATTGTGCGAATTTGTTGAACGAAACCCAGAGAGAGAGGGAGAAAAAAGACAAGGTGGGCAAAAAACAAACAGCGATGCTTTATTAAAAAGGCAAATTCTTGTGGAACCTCACAGTCCTTGGAACGGGAAAGATGCATTGAACCTGGATTGCGGAGCTTTCTGGCGACGACTGTCAGCTCCATCTGCCATATTCCGCGCAAGTTTGTTCCTTCCAGCCTTGTTGAATCCTTCTTGCTTCTCCAGAATGTGATCAAGGCGGCTCCTGCACCATCTGTTGTTTCCTACGGTGTCTTTGATTCTCTTTGCCGCTTCGTCGTCGTTCAGGTCTGTGGCACTTCACTCCTTTGTGCCTCAGGATCGTCCACTCATTTGTACCACCTTTTTGTGCCTTTTGGTTGTGTCGCTCTATCTCGAAACGTTCTGCAGATATCATTCAATTTCCGCTCGCCGGTCTTCCGACATTGGAAACCCTTTGGAATATTGCTCGGGCGCAATCGCCGAAACTCGTCGTTAGACACACACCTGCTTTATCACTGAATCGTCAAGCGTCATGGCGGCAGGTGTTCGAGATCCAGCATTCTGGCGGCGGTTTTCAATGGCAGTACATTTGGATGAAGAGAAGGGAACCATTTCAGATACCAGGTCAAATTCAACTGCGTCTTCTACTGCGCCTTTGAGGCATACGTACGTTAGCGGCAGATAGCACGGAGGTTTTGGAGAGGTGAACGGACTAACGACCTTTCACAGAGATACATGGCTCGAGCGAAATCGGAAGAAACAACGTCGGACCCGAATGATAGGCTGCTTCATCGCCATCAGCTTTATACTGGCCATCGTGGGCATTGTCCTTGTGTTACTGTGGTGGGCAAAGGTTGGCCCATTCAAGGACAAGTCGTCCTGAAACCAACAAGGGAGCATGACTCTCTTGAATGCGGGCATCACCAGCAAAGAATCAGACATACCAGAAGGCCGGGCGCATGACAACTCAGATTACCACCGTTGCCCGCGAAACTTTAATATATGTACGAACCATCAACTCCCTCACTTCTGCCTCGAACGGAAGCCAGGAACTAGGAGAACAACACAAATCGATCGCTTGGCTTTTGGGACCTCTGTGGAGAGTCATGCATTCAATACGGTCAGATTTATCATCTCGAGGTGGAATCAGGAGGGACACGCCTGGACACTGGAGAGGCTAGCGTTGAGATGTGACAGCGAAGCGGCTGGGTTTGCTGGAGGTGAGCAGCTGGGGGTTTGGGGGAGCAGAGGGAGCTGGGCGAATGGAGCAACACGGAAACATGACGACTTAACGACGAACATTGATATCCCGTTACCGGCGGATCGCAGGTTGCGTCCGCCGTTGTAAGCTGCTAGACACAATGACACAATAGAGCAATTGGTAGAATCAAACTATTCCCAGTCTACACCTACACACACATATGTCCACGAACCGAACCATTCGTAGCCTACCAAACAACAGACTCTGTATTTCGAGCTGTCAATATCGACGTATGAGGAAGAAAAAGCACAAGCAAGCATAAATCTAATATCGGGTATCACGTAAAGAGCCTATAAAACTAGAATTAGGAAAAGATGCAATGGAGGGGAAACTGTCTTTTGTCCCATTCTCTTCTCTACCTGCTGAAGAGAAATTCCGCAGTGCTATGCACCCATTTCATGTCGCTGGACTGCCAGCCAGGTGCATCCATACATTACATAAAAGTACATACATGAACAAGAGAAGGATCCGCGCAACTTTCTGACCGACACCTGGATCTGGACCGAACGACTTTTGCCCTGCCGCGATGTTCCCCTTCAATCTCAACAGCCCTGCGCATGTTGCGGCACATGTGGCGCACGAAGATGGGGAGTATGGTGCGGTACGGCACGAACAGCACTTGTTTGGACGATTGCTCAGGAATTCCCTTCGACTCCCTGTCGCACCGCGGGAGGAGTATGATAAATCGGGTCAGACCGTGTGGTGCCTGCTTGGAGAGTATTGTATGTGTAAAGGCGTTTTCTGGAGGTAGTGGTATCGCTAAATAGGTATTTTCTTTTGCAAAGAGCCGCAGGAGTCCTGGCTTTCCTTCATCTTCCAGAGTCTGTCATGCAGAACCAGACAACCAAGGCGGGAGGAGGTGTTGTGTGGATGTCCCGAGAGTTAACGTGTCAGGTTGGATCCTGGCGGTGGTGGGTTCGTGATATGCATAATGTTGCCCACATGAGATGACACGGCGGAAGACTATGTAGCAAGCCACACGAGGTTGTTCTCGGACCGGCAGATCGGCGCCATACAACAACCAAATCTGTCCAGGAGAATCGGGCAAGACCTGCACGTCCTTTCGACGGATCATCGAGTCCTTTGTATTGGTGTTGGTCTGAGCCGGTATTTCAGAGATTCCTCGGTCATCATTGGAAGGCTTTTGTTGCTCAACATCCCGCAGCAAAAAGGGCTCTGCGAACAGACTCTTCAGTCAGGTTGAAAGAAGCGCAGGTAACCTTTCGAAAACAGTGATCGCGAAATATGAACCACTCCATCTCCAAGTCTCCCTATCTCCATATAACTGGGAGAAGCGACATGCACCGATAAGACAGCCAAAAGGTTGATCGCGTCTGAAGTCCGTATGCGTCGAGCTGCTCAATATCTCTTCCTTGTTGGCTCTGGACTTGGGCTCCTCGTCACACTTCTCTCATCGCGGCCCCTCATCTTCAGCCACTTTTTCGTACTGAGCTCCAGTTCTCTCTCCAGCTCAGGGCTCGGTTCTTTTCTGTGGATGAAATTGCAGAAGCCACCCCTGACGCACCCTTCGCCAGAATTCAACCTACAACAAGCTTCCCGGAAATCCGTGACCGGTGACAGCTCGCAGTAGATCGGTCGCGCTGCGTACCACCTGCTGTTGAGGGCGTCGCAGGCCGCTTGTGCCGAGTCTTCATATTTGAACCGCGCATACACGTTGCCGATCAGGTGGTCATTATTGTTATCACAGACAACCACCTCCTCAACCTCGCCGTACTTGCACATTTCGCACCAAAAGTCTTCGTAGAAGGCATCAAAGTGATTCTGCAGCTGGGAGGCGTTCATCTTGTTCTTGGGGTCGTAGGCCGGATTTTGGTAAAGATTGGGAAGAAGGATCGTCTGCGAGTATGAAGGTTTGACGTGCTTGCGCGAGCAGCGGTCGCCGTGTCGACAAGCGCCGATTTTGTAGTAGAAGGAGCAGTTGACCTGTAAGATGCGGTCAGTTCTGGTTTCTCGTAAAATTGGAGACTTTGGGAGGAACCTACTTTGTCTTGTTCTGTTCCAAAGATGGAAGCGAGATAGTTTGCCATGGTTGATGTGTTTAATAACAGTTGTGTCTTTGTCGCGATATTATCTTTTGTCAAGTGAAGATGTGACAATGCGCTTGAAGTGGTGAGTTAAATGCAGCGTCGAGGAGTATGGCAAAGATGGTTGTAGAAACATGCCATGGCATTGCAGAAATAAAGTCGCGTCGGACGACAGACATGATCACGTGCTTGAAGATCTAGCAGGATGCACGTGACTATTATAAATCCGCCACGCCTTCTAGAATTTTCTTGGCGCCGCCACTTTCAGGGGCTTCTTTGTCGCTTCATCATGACTCTGTACGGGGTACTTTGGTACCTTGTATACTTTCTATCATAATGTCGTTAAGCGTTTCTGCTATCCCCGGGGCGATGTGCATCTCTCCCGCGCGCGGTTCGACCAACATACTCCACGAATCTACATTTTGTCTATGTTTCTCAGCCGAATACGCTCTGAAAGCCCGTGATCTGGGCTGACCCTCCAGCACCAGTGGTCTTTACGCTGGCATTTTGAGCTCCGCTTTTTCCATAGAAAACGACTTGTGGAGGGCTAGGGATACCCAAGGCGCCATCCCATTGAACAACGACGGTCCCTGACGTGGATTGCGATGACAGTGTTATGTTCACCACTTCCATTCCGTTGTAGTATGGGAAGCTCGAAGTGGGATAGGTGTAGCTGGGAAATACCTCGATTGTGAGGCTAGGTTGCCACTTCTGCGTCCACTTGTTGTTGCCTTGGTAGGTGTCGCCCCGGACTACAATGCTCCCCTCACGCACGTAAACGGGGTTGGACTCCCACTCCAGGTTGACCGTGGCTGAAGAGCCGCCCTGATGGACCGCAGTCTTGTTGTAGTACTCCAGATACGCACGAGCTGTCCGGTTGCCCACCGAGGATTTGGGGAAATAGACGTCCCGCGTTCCACCTTCCTGGACGATCGGGGCCACGAAAAGGCTGTCGCCAAAGAAATAAGCATCAGTGGTATCGTACACCAAGGTGTCGTCTGGAGTTTCCAAGAACAGAGCACGCATGACAGAGATACCGGTCTGCGTCGCCTGGTAAGTGAAGGACTTGATGTACGGTATGAGCGCATGGTGCTCATTTGCGGTTGCTTTGAGCACCGAGACAAGTCGCGTTGGATATGGAGCATACCACGGGGTATGGTTAGTGCCGACCATGATTTCATACACCGGCGAATAGGACGAAAAATGCATCCAGCGTGCCCACAGCTCAGGCGTAGGTTGGTCCGCAACGAGGTTAGGAGAACGTACATATCCCCCGGTATCGGAAGACCAGGTAGAGAATCCGAGCAACGAGGCTCGAATACCAGAAGCAATGCTGTAGCGGAGACCGGTGAAGTTTGCATGAGAGTCGCCATTCCAAACATTGGTCAGAGAACGCGAACGGTCAACGACTGACCGGGCGAAACTGTAGAACCCGGACTTGCCCCATTTGTTGGCCATTACCGTTTCGCAGATCTGTTCGAAGAGTCGCATCTGGATATTTTGTTCCCAGACTGATTCATCAGCACACGACAAATGGCAGCCGCCGTCTGATCAATTTGCTTACCTGGCATCTCCCCTTCCTCACCACGATCAATCTTGAACCCTTTGACTCCGACCGACGGGAAATATGCCATCTTGTTGAGCACGTACTCATACGCGGCAGGAATGGACAAGTTCAGGGCTGGTCCGAGGAAGAACTCTGGGTTAATACCGGGGAATAGCCATCCACCAGCAACCGACGCATTGTAGAGCTCCGTGTCCAAGAACGCACGATTAGCCGCCCATACTTGAAAGTCAAAGCCCCAGTTGGACAGATTCGCAATGAATTCTCTGGGTGTAGGGTAGTAGACTGGATCAAAGTCGAAGTTCCCCCACGAATAGTTTCCTGTGCCATAGGGCCTGTCCGCAAACATGGAGGTGGCATGGATCTGGTTGGCGTAGAGATGATCGATGACATCGTAGTAATTCTGCTGCGCATTGGACACGGAGCCATGGAAATCTGTCTCGAAATTGTCGGACCAGAAAGTCGGACCATACCCCGCGTCCGGAGGCATGGTGATGCGTGCCGAGAGTCCCGTATATGTCTCAATAATCGACTTGAAATCTCCCGGAGTGGTTGCCAGTATAATGTAGTATGTCAGACTGCTGGTGTTGAAGATGAACTGTGCTTGAGCCGGAGTAAATTGAAAGGATCCCATATCTAACGTGTCAGCATAGACTCCGTAGCCAGCACTGCTGTAGAACGCAGGCGCTCGCGCGTTGTCCCAGTTAACGCCGAGCGCGTTTCCAACGCCTTTGAGATCGAACTCCACGCCATTGTTGGTCAGAGAATTGTTCCAGGGGTACTCCCAAACGCCATAAAAGCTTTCGTGAGGGCCAGCTGTAAACTGTGCCCCTGTAAACGCGACGCTAGAGTTGTACTGAATTCTGACGACGTTGGGCTGGACGAGGGACCAATCAATAAGGCCTCCGCTGTTGGCGACCACACCATCATTGGAAGCAGATACTGCCTCTGCTGTGTTGTTTGTATCGCCGCCGAGAATAGCTTTGTTGACCACTGTGATACCTTGGTCTGATGTGACATGCAGAGAGAATGGGTCGGTGCCTGAGATAGAGACAGACACATCAGCTAAGACCAACCCCAAAAGGCCGCAACCCAAGGATAGCAACGGCCACATGTTGTTAGCACGCTGTCAACTCTCTTCTTTCGCGTTCGTATGGAGTGGTCGAGTTTCTCTTCCAGAAATCAAATTTGTATCGAGGCCGCATTGTGCCTTTGTACTTGACATATGGAAAACACTACACCGAATACCGAGGCAGGACTTGGAGGTATCCAGCCGTACCAGCCCCGAATGCTGCATCAGTTGTTTCTCCATGTTAAGAAATGCAATATAGCCTATTTGTTTTGCTGCAGCCAGGCTAGAAGAGGCAACAGATCGTCACGGCAAGCATAAACCGGTTAAGGAGCAATATTTCCATGATGTATAAGTGTGGGGAACCCTGTACAATGCGGAGCAATGTAGATCCTTGTTCGGGGGAGAACGACGGTGTAAAGGGTGGCTCCACTGCTCAGCAGAGAACAGCGACGTTTGATGTCTTCCCACGCATTTCATTCCCAATTAATACAACTAGATCTTGAGAGGGGGGAGGAGATTCGTTGGATGTTGACGGGCATGTCATTTTGGATTCAAATAAACTGTCTACTCTTCCTCGTTAGCTGATCCACATCGAAATGTAAGATGCCATGAAACAGGATGGGGAAGGTGTGCTTGCAGCGCAGACTTTACCCTGCAACTCGACAACTGCGAATTTACCCTCATCCGCGATTTCACCATAGAGGATGTCTGACAGCGGTCGCGGAACATTTGAACAGAATCTCTCCCTCGGCAGCCTCACGAATACATTCACCGCCTGTAACATATTTAGCCATGAAGATATTGACAATAGTGAGACCGACCCCAGGGATACACGAGCCAGGGAGGCAAGACTCGCAAATTGAAGCATCTAGATCCTGCACCAGGCCGCCACTAAATATCGGCTACATGTCTCATTCAAAGGGGCCTTTCACAGGCTGGTATGAAGCTCAATGTTTTCCGGCGAGAGAAACCGCGAAAGACAGACATTGGCCACTGTGTGTAGCTGTATTTCATTCGCGGCGGAAGTCATCAAGTTGAAAAAGTCGACAGACACACTGGGCGAGAAAATTGTTGATGGAGAGGTGAATCTATCAATTGATTCATTCTCCTGGTAAAGGTGCGGCACAACTTCCAGATATTGTACACACACCAGCAGCACCACACATTCACGGCACCTTCGAAAATATTGCAAGCCATGCATGGAAAGGAATACAAATTCAACAATTGATTCTGCCAAGGAACCTGTGCTGGAGTGCCCCTGGCCTGATGAGGGAAGTATCAATCAATCACACAAATATGGCTGGCTGTGCTCTGTCTGTTTACGACGTCTGGCACAATAGCGTGTGAATACAGGAGTTGAACCCCCAGCCTACCCAAAAAAATTGGGAAGACCTCGGGATAGTTGTAGTTAGGGAGCCCATAGGAGAGGTTAATCTGGAGCTCTAAACTACCATTGTTGCATTCAGGAGTCGAAGCCGTTGTATCACATTGTGATAGCCCGTCCCCAGGGATATTGGATATCCCTGGTACTTCGTTACATCGCTGTATGAACGCCGATAGAGTAGAGGCGGCAGATTGGGGATATCCGTTCGCTTCGGTCATCCTTCATTGATCTTCAGATACAATTCCGGAATTGTAAAATATGTGTGAAGAGAATGGAGATGTGAACATACCAGTAGTGGGGCCAACGCACTTTTCAACGGGAAGGTCACCCAGGCGGTCACTCGCTCATGTGATGTTCCAGCTTCACACTGTTGACGTGGAGACCTTCTGATTTCGCTGAAACATCCCCTTTGACAGTCCATCGCGCTCAGATCAACGCTCAAGAGAATCAGCGAGTCCGTTATCATGCTCTGCCACATGTTGCAGTAATAGCAAGGACAAGTGGGTTTTTCGGTCGAGTATGAGAGCAAGAATGGAGGCATCTCCGGTACATACCGTCTCCCGGAAACATCGAGAGAATATGAGCCCTTGGGGCTCGAGAAATGATGTTGTGAGATTGATAGAAAGAAGAGAAAGTAAGAATTTTGCGACTCTCCAAATCATCGGCTGTGGAATGTTGTTGTGACAATCGCTGCCCGAGACACGTCACTGACTGTTGCCTACTATTCATCTGTTGATCGTGACGGTGTCACAACAGCTTGACAGATGGAGGTGAATACAAAGTTTGGAGGTGAAAATGCTGCCTGGCAACATGAAGACGAAAAGGGGGTGCCAAGAACGGGAGTCTTGGACTACGTCAGAGGACAAACACCCTCCGAGGATTGCTCAGCAACTATCCGACGTGCCGACCTCGCCGACTCCTCAGCCACCCAGCCTGTTGATGGAAGCGATCAGAGCTCAAAATACTTGATGGATACGAAGTATTCTGTTAGGTAACGACTGCCGAATCTGCAGATCATCATCCTTGCTGTGTGGGCAAATTGAACACAAGCTCGTTTGCTATCCTGGTGTTTGTTGATGTCCCACCCTGCAGGAGGCATCCAAATGGTCAGACTGTGATATCCGCGTCGAGGGACATGATCTCTACCACCCTTACAGCTCCTAGAGCTCTCAAGCTTCTTCTACCTTTGGACTTGTGAAGTCCTCACCGGCAGAATCCCCGTGAACACGGTGAAAGATAGAAGCATAGGTTCTGGACAGCTACATTTTATCCCTACAAGGTCAAAAATTTCTGTCTTCATCTCCTTTTCATTCTGTTCAATAAATATTGTTGATAAAGTATCTCTCCGATATCGTCCCTAACCTCTCTTCTCGGCTTGCTTTGTTTATCCGCGATATCGACTGCTTGAATAGCTTGACCCTAACCGTACCTGTAAATCCGAGAACAAGCTAATACAATTTGTGGTAATATTCTCGGACAGTATTCCCGGACAGCTTCGATCGCGGGCTCACATTTTTCTCCCAGCTTGAGGGCGTTATAACCTCCACAAGGGCCACACAGCAGTAAATTTACAATCCCAGAATTTGCAGGCGTAAAAGCATGGAGGGAAAGTCCAAGTCACACGATTTTGTTTCCACAGTGTTCTGCTGTAGCCTAAACTCTCAGTGCCGGCCGTAACAGTGCTACTATTTCCTTATAAACGCACAAGAGACCATCACTAGACAGTGTGCCCGTACGTCTATACACAATGCTGAGCAACTGTTTTCTTTTTTTCAGCCTGACACGTGACTGTGGCTATGACGAGGCTGAACGGCGGTGTTTGCGGCTTGTAAAAAGTGGTATGAGCTCTGAAACCCACTGGCCAATCATCATCTTCCCGAACTTCAATCGCAGTTTCGACACTTTGGACCTTTGACCTCTGTGCTCTTACAACTCCTCCCCCATCGACTCTCACCTCATATCTCAACGGCCTCCACCATGTCGGTAGCACGCGCAGCTTTCTCTCTCGCTAGGCGTGTGCCTATGTCAGCTGTCCGCGTCGCTCCCCGAACATTCACCACCATCACAGCTCGCCGTATGTGTAATTGAACCCTCGAAGCTTCGACGATCTACTCGGAGAAGCTGTTTCGACACTGACTGCCTCATCGGAGCTCGACTGACTGATATGGATGTCTACAGGAGCAAGCAAGTTCGATCCGAAGCCCGGCGATCCGGAGGGCAAACTTCTTCCTTTTGAAGGTAAGGATCCTCATGAGACGGCCTCAAGAGTTGAAGACCTTGTACCCCAGAGAAATTACAAGTGCAAAGGGAAAACATACTGATCTTGGCAACTCTGCTTCTCCAGAAATCAAAACCGAAGCCGATCTCCTTCCACCTGGTGCCGCGCCTGGTACCGTCCCTACCGATCTCGAACAAGCAACCGGTCTGGAACGTCTCGAAATCTTGGGAAAGATGCAAGGCATTGACATCTTTGACATGTCACCACTCCCGTCGGATAGAATTGGTATGTGTTCTTGAGAAGGGCCAGCTCCAGGAGAAATGGAGCGACGGTTGTGTTCCTCGACCAAACACGCTTACAAGATTGTGTTGTTCAGGTACATTCGAGGATCCCATTGCAGTGAAATCAGCTGGAGCCGAGTACCAGGTCGGCTGCACTGGCTCTCCCGCTGACTCACATAATGTCAAATGGCTCGTGGTATGTCGCACCTCTTTCCAATCCTCTATCGCGCTCTCAACGCCAGCCCACTCAACCGTAGATTCTGACTAACACCTTTTCTCTTCTTCCTCCCTGATCAGATGACCCGCGACCGTCCCTTTGAACGGTGCCCGGAGTGCGGGAGTGTCTACAGAATGGACTACGTCGGAGCGCCAGACTCTCACGACGACCACGGCCATCACGGCGATCACCACCACGGTCCCACCTACGAAACACCAAAGACCATGGCCGATTTCGTCAAGCCAGAGTACTGGTACCGATAAGCAGAGGAAGCGTCAAGATTTGAGGGCTGGTGTAGCGAGCGAAGATGTTTACTGGGGGAAGAAGGAAAAAAACTGTACATAAATGAGGTTGCAAGGCTAGTCGCGGTGAGAGGATCAATCAATCCATGTGCACTTTGCCATTGAGGACGATCATGGTATATGCTATGCTATGCTATGCTAGTTTTGTCTTCGGGTTTCCCTTTATGTCAGAGGTTGTCTCCCCCAGTCGCGCCATACCACACCGTTCACCTGTCCTTTGGGCATGGCATGTCCCGTTTCAGGATCTCCTTCACGTCCTATGTCGTGTTTTTCAAAGTTGTAAACTTCCCCTGTTCCAGCGTCTGATCTCCCGTCCCCTGCCGTCAACCCCAAGCCATCACTTACGACCGAAACGCCAGCCGCCTTCAGCCTTGGATGTACATACCTAGGTAACATGGCGCGCGTAAAATACTCGGGTATCTAGTTTCGGTGTCGGATATTGGATATCAGCAAATGTGGACGGGTTGTCAAGACGTTGATAATCGAGTGGAAGTTCAGGGAAGTATTTCTCAGAGGAATATTTCTCTTTCGGCCTAGGTTTTGGTTTGGATTATCTACCAGAAGACCCTCTCGAGGGGTCAGGCACGCCACGCTTATGTCTTCTTGTCTTTCTGTCTGTCACGTATCATCTGGGCGTGAGATGGGCGGAAAAGGGAGAGAAAAGACCTATATGTGTGACGCCTTGCTTGCTTGCTCCATCTATTTGCGAACTGTTTGGCCAGTCATCCGTTCGTCGACACCAACGAACGACCAGCTGCCCGGTTGAGATATCCTCCTGCTTATCCTCCTTGTCCAGCTACTGTTCGACACCACCAACGCGATTGTCTTGTTTGCTCGACGGTGCTTTGGTTTGCCCGCCTTCTCGACTGCCAAAAATGTACCAGTCTGTGCCCTCTTGGTTGACGCCTCAAATGGGGGTCTGCAGAGATGATCGCCGGTGAAAGGGCGGGTGTACAAGAAAGATGACAGCGGCAGTCACTTATTGGTTGGCAAGGATAATGTCTGGGTCAGGTTTATACCGTTGAATGACATCCTGCGCGCTTTGGAGGGGTATAATGCGGTGCTCGAGAGGCGCCGCATGCGCTCTGTTTTCGCAATATCCTTGAACAAACCAACGTACGGTGGCTAGCGACTCCAGGAGGACGTTTTTGCTTCTTCAGTCGAACGTTCGCTCTATACCGAACGAAGAGTTCATCTCAAGTCCTACTTTTCAACGATTCCCGATTCTCGCACCCCTTTGCACCAGTTCCTAAGATTTAGGCACACATAAGTTCAGCATGTGAAGTGATGTGGACTCTTGTCTCAGGCAGGTTCTTGTGCCCCCTTTTGGTAATGTCTTGGATTTTGCAATAAAGTAAGCCCAGGTCCTCACTTCGAAAGCCTCGTTCATAATGAAGTCAGCCCAGGATAACTGTGGAAAGCGGGTTGAGGGGGCCTTTCGTTGTTCTTGTCTCTGTGTTTGGAACCTTTTCTATCCGCTTCATTTTTTTCACCAACGGGGATCAGGGCGTCAGGGCGTCAGGACAAACCGGCATACCTCGCAAAAGGCTGGTTGACTGCCACCAGAAGGTTACTCACGGCAGTTCCTTCCCCGTTGCGATTGCGGCGTAGGTTGTTCGCACTGGAAATCTACTCCTTTGATGGAGCACCTAGCCAGATGCCGTTGCTCTTTATCCTCCCAACCGCGGTGAATCGCTCCATCTTATGATTGTTCAGCCCCTCTGTAGACCATTTTCGTGAACAATGCCTGCCTCCACTGAAACAGACCTTTGACTGCCTTGGATGCCACCTTCCCAGCAAACGAGGCAGTGAATGAAGCTGCCTTCGGTGTGAACGGTTCATAACCCCGCCATCATCATCAGGATGCATCCCCTGGACGCCGGTGTAGAGGACAAGTCGTGGAATGGCACCGGAGTAGCCCGCCAAAGAAATCCAGCAAAAATAGAATGTCTTCGAACCAGAAACAGTCCAAGATTGGCAAGAAATGGAAGCGCCCACACTCAAACATACAGCTCGTCCAAGGAACCGTGCAAGTATGCGAATATTCTTCCATGAGCTGTGCCCGTTGCTAACATGGCTCCAGGAAACCGATATCATCCGACCTGAAGGGTATGGCGATGACTCGTATAGAGACTATGACAAGACGAAAGAGAAACCAAAACGGGACGAGAGCAAGGCTGCCAAGAAAGGGATAGGGATCAAAGCGAAGGCCTGGGGCTGGGCCAAGAAAGGTTGGTCTCGGATTCATGGCGATGGGGAACGCAGTACCGAGACTGGAAGTCTGGAGCAGCGAGCGTGAATCATATCGGCGGTATCATGTACTGTCAGCTGATGAAAGGGGCCGGGTAAGAAATGTAGACCTAAACCTGAGGCGGTGCTGTGGATGAGAGGTCACCAGGGGAGGACGGCATGTACATCTTGTGCGACGGGAATGTGTCCAAGGCTCGAGATCGAGAGTTAGCCTCGTGCGACTGACGGTGTGTAACAATGCACCATTGCAGCCTGTGTCAAGCACGACAATCATGGATATCTCTTTGGGCTTTTCCTGTCTTCGATATTGTCTTCCAGTAAAGCAAAACGTGAATTATAACAAGTAGTTGCAACTGGAGCCACGATATGCCAGTCGACGACCTCGAGAAAGGAACTCATACCACCGATGAGTGTCCAGAGAGTGTCAGCAGTGAGTCCATCTGACACATTCAGAGACAGAAATAACAGAATGAATAGATTGGAGTTGCTTGCGTCGCTTCGTCAGTATAAGTCGCCATCTCCAGCAGCAGAAACTTGATAGAAAGGTACCGGAGGAGGAAAACACCGACGTCCGCGCCCGTAAGTGCTGCCAGAGGTCGTGATCATGTCTCTGATGTATGGGTTATTAGTCGAGTGTGCAGTCAGAGGATGGCCGAGAATAGCGACCGTCGTCGACAGCGATCCCAACTTTATGATCTATCGCCGATTCGGATTCCTGAGAACGCGGCTGCTGTTGTGGCATCAAGACATCCTCCGAGAAATGGAGTCCCGGCTCGATTACCAGGACATGCAGGACGCCAGGTCGGCGAAGACACGACGATACCTGTCGAACCGGGACGGCGACGACATGCGAACCCCAGCCGTGCGTCGAGTCTTGTTCCAGGAGCTCGACGCGCAACTGAAGGCTTACGGTGTGCCATTTGCTTCGCCTCGATGTATTTGAAATGGAACGAGCTGACCATGGCAGTTAAGACGATCTTTTGGTGCGCTCCGCAACACTGTATCAGTGGCAGAGACCTTGCGACGAAGACCGCGCGAGCATCGTCAGTCTGATCCACAATGATGGGAGCCTCGCAAACAGGGACCGCAGCTGGATCAGGAAGATCGACGACCTGATCGTGCTCGGTGGAGAGCCAAACTCTTCCTGGGTCCATGGCCTGGTCAGCCACCTCTTTACATGGACCAGCAGGTCCTTGGTCCGAGTATGAACCCCTCCTTCCACCTCTCTGTTATCGTCCCGAGAATCCGGGAGGCCGAGACTGATGTGGGCAAAATAGTGTTTGTTACGCAACAAAGTCCAGAACCGGAAGCTCGAGGGTTCGACCATCCATGTCCAACTGTTTGAGAGACAGCGATTCAACCGGGTCGTCGGGTTCCTGTACACCATCGCCATTGCGGCCCTGATCATGGGCCCAGTCCTGGTCCTCTACAGGTTGAGACACCTCGACGGGTACGCGCAGAACTCGTTGGCGTTTGCCTTTACCATCGCGTTCGCATTGCTCTGCTCCACGGCGACGGCTGCAAAGCAGCACGAGATCTTTGCGGTGACTGCGGCGTGAGTGCATCGCATCGTGTTGACCCTATCTTGAGTAAAATGACTGACTCTTTGCAGCTATTGCGCCGTCCTTGTAGTCTTTACCTCTCAGAACACAAATGTTGATGCACAGACTCTGCCCACGACGGTTCCACAGTCATCTTCATGAGCGATGGCTGGGAATAAATGAAGAGTGACCATTTCAGTCCGGAAGTCTTGTCTGTCTTATTCTGATTTGGGAGTAACTGTTGAGGGACATTTTGTATTGGAGAATGGAGACCACTAGTGCGTATCTTATGACCTTATGTGCCGAGCCTTGGATGGAGGGTTAATATTAATGCACTTGGGTCGTGGGGAAATTTGAGGTTTGTCCACGCGGAGCCTCTGAACAGCGTCGTGTTTGGAAATGAATTAATTCGGTTTTTCTTCGCAATAGTTGAGTTCAGATCCCGGTATCATTGACATAGTTTTCTTCAGAGGCGGAATACAAACTGATGAGCTGTAAAGGTGGAATTTGTGGGATTCTAAGAGAATGATTGTGTCTCCAATGAGAGCACCGAGATGCATCAACATGCCGCAAGACATTAAGAGTGCCAGAGTGTTAGCAGAAGGTGGACTAAGAGTAGCCTTATAAGTCTTCGCTCAGGCAACACACCGTTGTAGAAGGCTCTTCTTTATAGACCGTACCCCCGAAGAAATCTCAGAGAAAATTGCTATCGTGCGCTTCGCGACACCCAGAAAGACGCTCACTTTCTCGCATTGCAGGAACAATGGGGGAAAGTAAATACTTTAATGAATGACATCTCAGTTATAAAGTACATTCGAGGCCTTGAACACATACCAATACAATAGACAGGACTCAAATGCCACCACGCTCACTCATGTCAAGCTTTCTGCATGCTACATGCGGTGGGCAGGTAAAGTAGCAAACTGGGGCTGCTGTCCGAGCACTCGTTGGTGGCTACCGTTCCGGTTTGAGCATCTAGTCGTGGCTGGTGGTTGGATCCCAGGCGCAAGGGGCATATGAGTCAGGAAAATGAAGGCTTTTCATATCTTCTTCGTCAAGCTCAAAGTCGTAGATGGCGGCGTTCTCCTGGATTCTGCTGGGAGTGACACTCTTGGGCAATGGTACATACCCCTTTTGTAAGCTCCATCGTAGCAATATCTGTGCCCACGTCTTCCCATGTTTCTCGCCAAGTCGTTTCAGAACTGGCTCATTGGCACGCTCGCCGCGGACGACGGGACAGTATGCTTCGACGACGACGTTCCGCTTGCGACACCATTCCACAATGTCGTCGCGCGGAAGCCACGGATGGATTTCCCATTGACCAACGTCGATGGTGCCGCCAACTCCAGAGGTCTTGATGTACTCCTCCAGCTCGTCCAGATGATGTACACCATAGTTGGAGACGCCAATGGATCGAATCTTCCCGGCTTTCTGAGCTTCGGCGAGCGCTTTCCATGCGCCGCACCGGCCTTCTTTGCCACCGTACGGAGAGTGGATGAGGTACAGGTCAATATAATCGAGGTTGGTCTGAAAGAAGGATGACTCAATCGACTTCTTTGCCGCCTCGTAGCCCATACTCTTCGGCGGGACTTTGCTGGTGAAGAAGATTTCTTCTCGCTTCAGCCCAGAGCCGCGAATAGCATCCGCACAGGGTTGCTCGTTGCGGTACGCGCGCGCGGAATCAACATGTCGATAACCAACGCGAAAGGCATGCAGCGTCACCTCTTCGCACGTCGCCGCAGGAGTCTGGTAAACACCATAGCCCAGAGCAGGAATCTCGTAGCCGGAGTTCATCCGGTACCTGGTGTTGATGTCGAATTTGGTGGGGACCTGGGTGGCCATTGTCCGTCTGTTTCTCTCGAGCGGAGCGATCTTCCGGAGGATTGTTTGTTGGAAACGAAGGGTACGTCCGCTCAAGGGTGGCATTTGTAGACGAGGAAGAGGAGCGATAAGCCGAGATGATCAATGGAATGATGGGTGGTATTATCAGCAGATGCGGAGATGTTCACGCAAAGGGTCAATTACTCTGTCAATTGTTAATTAGGCTGGCACTGGCAAAGCTGGTTCGGGAAATCACCGAGCCTTTAATATTATTCCTGTCTGACATGGGATTTCTTGCAGCGATGGGCGCGACACTGAAATGAATCCGTCTATTAGGTTCGCGGATGCTTCTTGAGTTGTTGATCTTGCTCAGAGGGCACATTGTTTCTGCGTCTCTCAAATACACGTGCATCTACCCAGATATACAGCTACTCGCTTGCTTGCTTGCCATTCAACACCTTCACCGTCAAAGAGAATCAGATAGAGCGCTAAACTCGCCTTAACCCTGCAACGCCTTCGAACTCGAGATTGAGCATGCAACCCCCTCGGCTATGTATAGATCAAAATCCCACAAGTCTGCTAAAACATGGCGACAGAAAAGAAAGAGTCCATGTTATACATAGAAATGCTTTACAGCCGTGACGACGAATCCTCGCGCCAATCTTCGCCACTGTTCAACACCTTGTTTCCGGGCTCATCTAGCCTAGGGACGTCATCCTCGTCGTCCACAAAAGTGTCATCTTCCAGCATCGGATTGGCTTCGGGGTTCGACGACTTTGATGCCCGTTTGCCCTTATCATGGTCCTGTAATGTGTCGTCCGCCGAGATAGATATGCCTCGTGGACCCCAGCGGTTGACCTTCGGTTGCTGAGGGTTCTCATTGTTCTCGTCGTCACCAGCTTCTGTGTCCTGTTCCGGTGTTGGTCGGGTAGGGTTGATGACCCTGTTGACCAACCAGCCTTTCCGCAAGTCCTCTGCATCGACGATGCCACCGCCTCGCAGCTTGACTCTTTGCCTCGTCCAATAGACCCACGCGAAGTCTATATAGAACGCAGTTTGAACAATGCCAAAGATGACCGAAATGGCATCAGGTTTCGACGGCGTGAAAGCCCGGTAGATCCAATTGAGAAGATAGAATGCTCGGTAGGAGCCTAGAGTGACGAGGTAGAAAGAGTCAATGACAGTCGGGACGGTGGTCTGTCGGAGGAGGAGAAGCTGCGGGAGAACGCAGACGGATTCAAGGATAATGGAAAATGTCCACAGGACTTCGGTAAAAGTCGTCCGGCGCGGTCCGTTAAAGGTCAAGCAGACCAGAGGAGCAGCAAGCATTGATGCTGCGGTGGCATAAGCACCCCATTTCCAGGCCTTTTCTCGCTCGCGGGTCCGCGCAAAGACTCGAGTCATCAAGATGATGATATAAATTGAAGACCAGATATAGAAGTTCTTGAGAATGAAATTCCACCATGATGCAGACGGCGGGACCCAGAACAGGTCGAGATAACGGGTGACGAAGACGGCAATATAGAGGATTTGGGTCAGCAAAGAGACGCCTGCGGGCTCGTTAGTTTGACTTGTTCAGTGAGGGGCGCTCAGACTGTGTGATGAATCTGACCTTCGGCACTCTTGTTGGAATGGATGGCCCAGATGAGGATACATTTGGAGGCGGTATGGGACACATCGCCCAGGATGCGGAAGATATTCATGTTCATCGTTGGCGAATCGACATGGCCAGAGAGAGCAGAGTGACTATCGATTCAGGCTCGGACCCCGAGAAATGGCAGAGTGACAGAGTGTGATCCTGCAAATCTAGGTCCCTTGTGAATCGAGAGTAGCAGAACCCAGTCCAACAACCCAATATTGCTTTCGGGGAGGGGGAATTGGTCCTGAAGTGTGAATTGAGGCTGCCTGCGACGGTTGAAACGCGGCTCGACGGGAGAGGAGCAACGCTGAGGCTGAATGTCTTGGCTTGCCAGCGCGGTGCGTGGCTGGCCGCGCACCACGCTTGCTATAGCTTGGGGCTTCGAAAGAGGCGCTGCTGGTTGCTGCTTTTAAGCCGCTCTGCGTACCTACCTAGTAGAGAGTATCCTTGTGCTGAGTACGTTCGTACTGGCCTCGAATTCTGCTGTTCTTCCACCATGTCTACTGGTAAAGATCTGCCAAAGGAGATAAACGCCTGTCAATGTCCTCTGACTCGTCTATAATATTAGCGGAGCACCATTTATTTGTGACAGACATCTCCATTTCCCGCACCAGAACGCAGCAGCTGTGAAATACATCCTGTCGATTCCCCCAGCCGATATCCTGACCTCCCAAGACCGTCGACAATGAGCTCGGAATCACCCCAGGGAAACTGGCGCGAACATGAATCGACGTCCCAGGGTTTCAATTAGATCGACCATCTTCGATGAGTGCTGGGGCAAGCTATCTTGAAGAACACAATCCTAGACGGCGAGAAGCCTTGGGACGCAACCCCGCGCAAGCTCGGTAATTTGGTCAAGTCGCTGGGGATGCGGATCTCGTGTCATGCAGCCACTGCGGAAAATCGGGGGAATCAAACCCCCCAAAAAGCAACGGGCGACGTCGGATCTAGTGACGAGGAGGTTTCCATTGTTGCGAGTCTTCAATACGGACTTGACCTTCATGTGTGCGAGCATTCGCATGGATACTAGCTTCACCCTCGAATTTGAAGATCGTGGCCAAAGCATCTCGCCGAGATGGGAGAAATGGCCGCAGCATTTTCCCCTACCTGACAGTGGGAGAATGGTAAAGATCGGATATCAAGGGCGCTCGTGGGGAAAGACGAAACACATGGTTCGTCTCGTGGGAAGGCTGTGCAGTGCTGCCAACAGACCTAATGTTGGCCTAGTGGTTGACACGTTCAACATCCTCTCTGTTGGGTGAGCAGATCAGTACAATCGATATATGCATTAAAATCGGTTGAACTCAATCAGAAGGAGTTTAATATGATATTAGAGTTGACTTCTAATCTATGTGAAACTATATCTCGGTCTATACATAGAGATATTTGCTTTTCAAACCCAAATGTCTACACTTTGTATTAAGAAATGTATCGGCCCGGTGGTGTATATAGCTGGTGTGCGAATACCGTAAGCCACCCTCAACACAGGTACTCTCCCTTCTTTTACCATGCAGTAGGTCCCGTCTTGACCGGGTTGCAGAAGCCGCGGGCCTCGCACAGGTTGAGGAATTTGAGGAGCACCGCGTCGCAGCCACGGTGAGCCACGAAGTTCAGAGTGATGATGAGTTCTTCCTCACGCTATAGACGGACGAAAGACACGGGTCAGCCAGGATGATCAATTATGTCAGGGGTGATGAGACATGAGTACAATTGTACGGGTAACGTACCAGAGAAATCAAACTATCGTAGGTGATCTTTCCAATGGGCACGGTCACATCGACAAGCTTCGCGTACGGAGCTATCGAGGCGGCGCGCATGGGTAGGAAGGGGGGAAAGTAGTCGTAGTTGAGCACATCACGGTATTCGGGGACACCGCCGCCCGTGTCAGAGATGTGGTAGACCCAGAACCCTTCGGTGCAAGTCTCGTTGCTGTACGGGATGACCTTGGTGTTTACAAAGTCACCGAACGTCGCCATGCGATCCTCATTCCACTGTTTGCGGTACTCTGGATATGTACGAGCCTGGCGCCAGGCGATGAGGACCTGGTTATCGGCGGCCGGGGTACGGTTATTGAAACGCTCCTCGTAGTCAGCAACAAACTTCTCACCGAACAAGTTCCAGTTGTCATAGCGGGTCAAGGAACCAAAGTCAGCTGTATAGGTAGCCAGGGTATCGTTCTGGTTGATGGTCTCGCGGAACAAGGTCGTGACATTTTGTTCCTCAATCTCCATGTCTAGAGCTTCCGTCATATTGGCAAGCCAGTTATCGATGACGGTCTGGGCGGCCGAATTGTTAACGGGGAAAAACTCAGAGGGGAAGAAGATCTTCTTCGGCAGAGTAAAGTCACCACGCTCCAGTGGACCATCTTCGACCGTTTCCCACGCGCTCAAGACCTGGGTCAAAATCGCGGGAGATCTCGCGAGAACGCCGAGAGAGTCCATAGACGTGGCGCTGGGGATAACGGTGGTCAAATCTATCGCTCCCCACGAGGGCCGGATTCTTTGCATGTCAAGTCAGTAATCGTATACCACGTATCGGTGACAGAGAAAGAAGCTAGTATTTTTCTTACCCATAGACCCCGACACGATCGGCCGGGTTCCGCACGCTTCCAGTTGTGTCACTGCCAACGGAAAAGTCCAGAGCATCGTAGGCCGCGATGCTAGCGGCTGAGCCGAAACTCGATGCTGACAAACCCAGCCAGCCATCAGCACGAATGTTCCAAGAATACTAGATATTCACGTCAATTGGATTACTTGCCCTTCATTCCAATCGTAGCCTAGAGAACGTACCGAATAATCCATGTTTTGGTAGGGCCATGAGCCATACGCAAAGGTCGATAGCTTCGCCATACCGACCAAAACGGCACCGAGGTTGAGTAGTCTGTCGATGGCCGGAGCGGTCTCGTTGGCAGGAGTGTCGTACAGCTTAGCGTATGCACGACTGCCACCTGTGAGGACAACTCCTCGTACGGGCATGAGGTCCTTCAGACTGAACCGCAGCCCCGCCAGGGGGTACTGATCGCGGTCCATTAAGGACGAGTACAGCTTCGAGGGGAACGGAATCAGGGCGGAGAACTGGGCCGGGTTGAATGCCGTGACCTGGGAGAAGGAGCCGTCATCGTTCTCGGTAACGCCGCTCATCATAGCTTCTTGGTAGTCGGAAAACATAGCGTAGACTTTGCGCAGTGTTAAGGTACCACCAGCCGCGAGCGTGCCGAGGTATGGTCCTGGTGGCGTGGTGTCGTCGCCCGCGGGCACAGAGGCGATGACGAATGGCTTGGGAGATGACTCCGTGCTAGAGTCTTGACGAGTTACGGTGGACGGGAGGAGCAGCAGCTTGGGCTCCAGCGTGGCAAGGTAGGCGGTCGCCGACTGTTCCCACGAAGCCTCGCCGGTTGTAATGATCTGGACACCTGAGTATATCGGTCAACAGCTGAGGATCTCGGCCCAGCAAGTATACAAGCGCCGATCAAAGGGCAGAGAAGGCAAGAAGATCGCACCTTGCAGGAAACCCGGAGTAAAGACGTCATCCTCCGAATACGTGGTCACGATTTCTTCGAGGACATCCCCAGTCAGGGTGGTGGCGTTGGTCACAATGACTGTGAATGGCATATAGGTGTTGGTCTCGACGATGCCGCTCAAGCCAGACGACTCGAATGTGGCGACCGGCGCAGATTGACTTAACGGTGGGACATAGTAAATCCCTGTCGAAAAGTCCTCATCCTGCACGCTATAGTTGGCCCCAGTGATTGTGAAGGTCAACGACCCGTCCGCAGCAGAGGAGAGGACGTCCAGCGACACGGCCCGCGAAGTCAGCAACGACGCCGCGACGAGGCTGAGGTAAGAGAAGCGAGTCATCTGACGGCCTTTTATTTTGATATGTGCGTGAATACCGTTCGGTGGTGGAAAGACCAAGCTCAACCGCCGTCGACGAGCTACAACTGACTTATATATATGACGGTATGTAACGTGAGCATTGGTTGTCAGACCACAGGTCGCCGCTGAAGCTCCAGTGACCTAACAGGCTACCGAACGCAAACATCCACTCTGTTTCCTGGGTTTCGGAACTAGAAGAGTATGATAAAGTCAGAGGAAGTGGGATCGAACAACCATATCGTTGGGGAGGCTTTTCATCGGAACTGACGGATAAAGCTCGAGAAAAAATCGAGACATTCAGATGCTGGGCATATTCACGCTTTATTAGGTTCACCGAACACCCACTATTGAACTCGGCGGTGTTGGACGATCCGACGGTGTGGTACCCAGTCCCTGGTCCGGAATATACTGTTCTCTCCGGACAGGTTTGGACGCAGGCAAGCTCATAGTCAGTGTCACTCGAGACGCATTCTGTAACAATAGATGTCTTAAGAGGACAACTGTTCCTCCTTGTCGTGTAGCAGCTGCCTGCTATACCAGTATGCGTCATCGTCACTGCCAAGGCTTTGGGTGTTAAGACGATGACTTACCTTGAGTGTACGAGGTAGTTAGAGAATGCTGATGGCTTGGCGTAGCAAGATGGGTAGAATGGAATGACTAAACATGGACGATAAGGATGGAGAACTTGGTAGATAACGGATCTCAACTAACTCAGCCATTGTGCCAAGCGCCTGGAATCTCAGATATCGACGCAGAGCTCCGTATAGCATAATGGGTCTCCATCTAAGCGACTGGAACTCATCGTAGGCTTGACTTCTCCGATTGGCTGGCCTGGGTATAGTTCGATATCACGCCGTTGACGCTCCCATTTGCGGGTCATTTGCGGGTCACTTGAGGTTCACACCGTAGAAATGGTATCTCAAAGTCTTGCTCCTTTCTCTTTATTCGCGAGCGGCTGCAGCCTCGATAAGCTGGCTACTTTTGAAACCTTCTCGCTCACGACTTAGCTCAGAATACACTAGTCGAAAGTGACTTGAGATTGGTTAGAATAGAATCTGCGGAACTGAGCGCTCAAAATTTTTCGACATTGGGTCCCGCGCTTTCGAGATTTATGTAGCGCCACATGACTATGTCCTACAGTAGACTCCATTCTGGAGCCAATGGGGGACTTGGTGAGCAGATGTTCCAAGACATCCGGGCAGGGACACGTTCGTTTCCGGCAGAAACCTATGACCACCCTCCCCACGTTTTCAGTAGCGCAGGGCTCCCTCTCTCTCATAAACTATATCTCAGACGGCGACAGGGCATTGGTTCTGCACACTTCCCATGCCTAGAAATCACGACTTCTGCGTCTTTTGATATTACCTTGACAAAAATGTCACAAAAATGCTCAATCTGCTGGTGCAATCCTGGCCCAAGTTGGCCCGCCGATTGATCTTCCGTGCTGTGAATGCCCACATCCAAGGATTCCCGCCCCTTTCTTAGTTGCCTTCTTGTGTTCCCTGCCGAGACCACATCTTAGATGGCTCTAGCGGCGAGCCCGGAAAAGCAAAATCCCTAACCCTGTCCCATTTGTACTTGTACTGGGCCTCCTCCCTTTGCCATGAATATTCCTGGAAGATGCCGGTGTCTGGGAACAGCGCAACTCCAACTTGAATTACCTCAAACTCTACTCTGCCTGCTGTGGCTGTGATTAACTTTGTCACTGTCGCCGCTCGTGCCAGCCTCTCACTCTTGCGCAATATTTTTGGACTTACAAACAGTATTCCAAGATGTACATCCGAGGGAGGAGACATTGGCAACTGGGGGCCACTTCAAACTCCTCGCTGGAATATTCTTTCCACCCGTTACGGTCGTTCAAAGATGGGGTAATCTCAACACATACCAGTAATCGATCACACTGGGCTGTTCGAGTTAATTTTATCGCATTATCGAACATGGCCTTTAATTCAACTCTGAGTGGGTGGAGTTGATGATCGTCCAACAATGGCTCGGTGGCTCTGACAGCTTGATCGATCAAGTCATCCATGAGCTTCCCCACGTCTACCTTTTCGTCAAGCTAGTCCAATATCTTCAATGTAGACACCTTCCAATTGTGTTGAAGATTCTCTCCTTCAGCAGCTAGTCGCGAGTAAACTTCTTGGAGGAGTGACAGTTTATCTTTATTGGTCCAGAGATACAGGGAGAAAAACGGTTGCCATACGGAGTTACAAAGAACGCCGAAGATGATGTGTTGGGCGTAGACCTGTCGGAGAACCCGGGAGCACTCAGATCTTATAATGGGTATTCTGGCAAAACTCTGCGCTTTCCGCTCGAATCGAGCCGATGTACCGACCGGATCCTGTATGATCAGGTATAAGACGATTACCAAGAAGAACAACACAAACAGAAGCCTGTCCCGAGCCGCGAAACCTACATCGATTGCTTTTTCTGAAAGATTTTCGAAATACAATGCGGCTATATGGCCAATCTGGTCGAACACGGCCTTGCATTGATCCTCACTATCAGTGGTTACTCAGCGAACAAGCCAAGAAGATGGTTGACCCAATTTGCTCGGGCGCCGGTCATTTATGTTGTACCTTTCGACGACCATTCTACCGGACTCTGCAACAGCGCTTCACGTAGACTTGAGTCTGGACAAGAAACCTTCGATCTGGAAACCCTCCAGCTGCGCCGTGACCTCTGATGTCTAGTCCTGAACAGCTCTACAATCCAGACAACGAATCTGATGTTCCTGCGCAAGGACACCTATACAAGCTCTCCACTCGCAAAGGGTTGTCGGAGCCACGACTGGCTAAGGTGGCTTTCAAAGTCGTTGATGAGATGAAACGCCGAAACTAGACAGAATAGGACGAAGAACTGGGCATGATCACTGGAAGAAACAATCAGAGATATCCGAACCTGTGGAAGCGATATGTGAAAGGACCTTCTTCAGGTATTTCTGTCTTGATTTGGCAGGGAAACTATGGACCCGCCCATTTCTGTGATAAGTAGTCGACCGAAGGTCCAGTTATCGCATTTGAATGATCTATCTGACCAACATCCATAATATAAGGGATGTCTGGCCTCGGTTCAAGCGTCCCCTCAGACTCATCCCGTGACAAGCAGAAGAGTCTGGCTCACCGCCCGCCCCTGCTTCAGAATGTAATCCTGAAAGACTGGTGGTGTAAGACTCTTGAACGTTTGTAACAAAAAAAGGAACTAAGCAGATCGGAAGAGGCATCAATTGGTCGTCAGATCGTAGGCGTGGTTTAATGAGGAAGCAATGGCGAGAGGTCGCTCTGTATCACGTGGCAACACGCGTCGCTTAGTCATGCACAATGCTACCTGCATCCGGGGTATTGCCCGTGCACTCAGGCGCGGCGTGACAAGTTTTCGTCGGCAGCCTGGACTCCAATGTGCAGCAACGAACGGTTACATCGTGCGGTTAATGAAACCTCCGATGGGACGACTCTCAAGTCTTGCTGGAGCCTAGTTTTAGATATCAATGGAATGGTAACTATAGGCGAGGGCCGGAAAATGGGCCTTTGGCTCAGTTCTTGGATGTCGGCTTGACTGCTCAGACTGGGCGACGTCATTATCAGTCACGTGTGAATGCTGCTCAGGATGGCTCAGGCTGAAGCAGCGAGGCTTTAGTGTTGGAAACGGAAATGGACTTTGTTGAAGTCAAGATTCGCCGCTGAGTATATTGGCATACTACCCCGTACCTCGTACTGTCTAGGGATCTCGCCGGCCCCCACAGCATTACCCTTTGCGGTCGGATTCACGATCCTTCCGGGGAGCCGGGTGTGGCCTTCTCTAGTCTATTAGGCTTGTTTTAGGTGGCCGGGGGTTTCGACCCTTTACTGCTATCACCCGTTTAGCGACCTGTGCATGCATCTCCACCAACCCTTGAATGTATTGCGAGTCTGCATGTCACGACAACACCCTAAAGCAATTGCAACAGCAATCTTCCTAGCCATGGTGAAAGTTTTGACTTGTTGCACGCTCCTACTAAGGAAACAAAACGCCTTCGGCTGGTAGCGAACGACTATCCTCCCGGTGGAACTCGATTTCCGAGAGCGTCAAATAAACTTCCAAGTCTCTAGAGCCAGTCAAATAGGTGTGAAGAGACGGGTACACACTTGCAGCCCAAGCTCAATCACCATAGGGTCTCAGGGCATGAGGGTTCCCCGGAATCCAAAAGACCAAGCAATCGCCCGAGAGCGCAATCAATGGCGTGCGGCAATCCCTGTCTTGGAGGGACTTTGCGGATCCTCACTCAGGTCTGATATATTCTCCCCTGCAAGACCTCCTGCACGGCAAGGCGACCTTCAATAGTCAACGGCACCATTAGTTGACCATTTTTGAGGTCTCTGACTTTTGCCTTCATTCCCTGTCGTTTTGGCCCCAGTCTGGTGGCATTGCAACGGAGAATTAACCGCCCAGATGCTCTGGCGCTTGTTGGGCCACGCACGGCCTAATATCATTCGCCAACACTTTCTCCAAGGCAGAATCTCAGCACCCAATGGGTCAATGACCCTAGGGTTGGGTTGATCCTCTGACCTCCATTATCTCACAGTATTTCACATGTGCTTGAGCGACCATATGTACGAATGGGTAGGTGGCTTTGGTTTTGGTGGGCAAATCTGTCCGAGAGCGACGTGGACCGTGTGCCAGAGGTCCTGGAAGCCTGCAAGAAGCGCCCCGCCTCCAGATTCTTATGCTCTTTAGCATTGGGAGATGTTTCCTCTTTTCGATCATGGCGCTGGTTGGGGAAGCGGTGCTCTCGTCCCGCCGCGGGTATAGATCAGGCAGGGTAAGAGTCTGTCCGAAGACCACTCTACCGTCAGCTCATCTCTTTGGCTGCATGAACCCCATTGCCCATGCCCCATGCACTTGCGACCCTCTCTATATGCACGCCTAGAGGGTCCGGCTGCCCTAAAGCTCATGTGCAAGCCCACTTGCATCGGTACCAGCGGCTATTCCTCTGCCCAGAGTGATCGAAACATCCTACACCTGGCTTGACAGAAGCCAATAACTCCACTCTTACAAGGTCTTTATCTGGCCACATAACTGCAAAGCCAACATCAGTCTGCCTTCGCGTCTCGGGGAGGCAGACTGGAGGCAATATTCTGCTCGTTGGAAGCCATATAACACGGAATTGAGCGCGGATGCTGGAATGCCAGAGATTCACACTCTCGCCTGTACGCCCTTTTCCAACCTTGACTCTCTTCTGGAAGCGGGGGATTCGCTGTTTGGGTGCCAATACTTCAATACATCTACCTACAACTTACAAAACTGTCTTGTAGCTCCCTCTATCGACAGAACGATCTCCAGTCCTTTCGATGGCACCTCCTGTCCTCCCTTCACCTGAAGGTAGATCAGCCTCGCGGTCTCCGCGGATGCAGAAGTCTCGCAATCCATCGCGGAGGGACAAAATTCGTCAAGGCAAACTCATACGCAGCTGGACGGATGAAGAGGTCCGCTTGATGGCTCTACTTCTTACCCCCCAACACTGATGTTTAGCAGGAATCCTTTCTATTCCGGAGCCGGACACAGGGCCAGAAGGTTCCTTACAAGCATATCGCCAACCGTCTAGACAAGACTGAGCTCGCGTGTCGTGTCCATTGGCACCACATGACGGTTGGTCGGAAAGGCCACCGCGCCGAGGAATATGACGATGACAATATCTCTGACCATAATAGTGAAGGAGGAACTCCACCGACCGTCCCTTCTGCAGCCCAGGTTGTAACGCACAGCGGCTCCAACAACACCCAACAAGAGGCGATTGTCACGTACCCGACGACTTCAAAACCGTGTGCACTACCGAGTTTCGAAACCTTTATTCGAGATACATTTCACCGACGCAGTATATCGTCGCCAGGATCATTTATTAGTGATGATGTGGACAATGGCGCAAGAGAAACAAATCTTCCAAACGGCAACAGAACATCTCGGACACTTTCTGGGTCGTGGCTGAGAGACCTTGGAGCCACTAGCACATGCCTTCAACCTCCAGTTCGAGATCCACTCAACCAGTTTGGCCTTTCTCGACTTCCCCCAGATCAGCACGGAAACCCTTCACACTTCGGACCTAAACCCCTGTCAGTTAGGCCTGCAGACTCTTCCCAAATTGCCAGGGACAGGCCGGGGCATTAACGCTCTGGCACGAGGCTATTTCATCTATTCACAGGTGCGGTAAAAGGCCCTTGGATCCAAACTACTGTGGGCCACTGTCACTGTCGACCAGGCACGAATTTTCTTTCTACGTTTTTGAGATTGCCGCATACTTGTGGGTATTCAGTTGCCGATGGGCACGGTAGGGAATTTCGGCTTCAGCATCGATCGGGTTGTTCTGGGAGTCGGTTGTCTTGCATTTGATTTTTATTTTTCTTTTCTTTTCAAATTCAGAGACCCCGGAGTGCAAGATGCAAACGAAGAACCTTTCGTGGTTAGAGCTACCAAGGATTCTGCATCGAAGAGCCTTCACTTTTAATAACAAATACAATTCATCAGCTCGTCCTCGACTACCTCGATTGAAATATCCCGTGGTTATTTCCAGGCTCCCATATCCGCGCTTCTTGGTCCCTCAGATTACAACGTCTTGTTCACAGCAGGTTACCCCGTCGACGGATGATCCATGGTTGAAATTCTCACAGTCTGTTTGGCGACCAGCTACATGGGGGGTTCCAGCCTCACTCCGAGCCTCCAAAACCAGCAGTCGAGGCAGTGAACGTAGAGCGACCGCAACAGGTGGAAGTTATGTTCCGCGGAGATCACGCGGGAAGATGCTTTCTCAACGATGGAAGTTGACCTCAAGGATTTCTTAGCAGAGCAAGTTTGACACCGATTTCAAATCCTGGGGTACGGCAACGAAACTCGGTCGATTCTCGAGGGTCTCTCAACAGATAAATTATACGAGGCTAATCCTAAGCCCGCCATCTGAGGTGGTGACGACGCTGACTCGCCCACTAAACGCCGGCATAAAGGTCGGTCGAATGAATTCATCCGTCGGCGAGCCGCCAACCACCAACATCTCCAACCACTGTGCATGAAACACTGGGGGAGCTAAGGAAATACGAGCCCGCAACCGGCCGCAAGTCCGCCGCTGAGGTAGACCACGACTACCAGAAAACGAATAATCTCCCTTTCGAGTTCTCTGGTGGGGTTTGCTATTTCCATAGATGGACCTACTGTGTACCACCCAGATCTCCGACTGTGCCCATTGATTGTTATCAGGGTGTCTGATGACAAATCGTCAACCACGGCACTTCGCAATGGCGCAATCCACACGGGCACAGCTGCGAATGCATCAAGACCAACGTGAAGATATAAAAGGGACATCTCGCACAGAGACACGCTACAAGATCGAGAACTTCTCTGATACGAAAGGACTAAGAGAGCGGAAGCCGATTGACGTCACTTTTCCCCTAGAAATTCAGCCTGATTTCTATCTCCTGTTTCTCTAAGTTTCTACCGCTCCCCACACTGTAGAGCCGGCAACTTCAAAAGGACGAGTACATTTGAGAACTCCAACAATCACCATTGCCCCCCCAGTCGACCCCGAGAGAAAGCAGGAAGCAGCTCACTAAATCGACACTCGACATGGCGCCCCAAGGTCTCAAAGTTGTGTTCGGCACCGCAGCAGTTGGCAATCGTGAGCCATGGATTGCTGAAGACTATCTCAACAAGTCATTCTCTACTCTCTTGGCCCATGGCTGCACTGTCCTTGACACTGCTCAGCTATATGGTGAATCAGAAAAACGTCTCGGCGAGGTCAAAGCAGGAGAGAAATTTACCATCGATACCAAGTGGCAGGGAGGATGGCAGACGGGCTGGGCAACCAAGGAAAACATTGTCAACTCGGCTAAGCAGAGCATAGAGAAATTGGGTGTCAAGCAGGTCGACATCTTCTACATCCACAGCCCCGACGCGGCCGTACCTCTTGAGGAAACTCTTGCGGGCGTCAACGAGGTCTACAAGACTGGGGTGTTCAAGCGATTTGGCCTGTCCAACTACTCTGCAGCTGATGTCCAAAAGGTCTACGACATCTCCAAAGCCAATGGCTATGTCCTCCCCACCGTTTACCAGGGGAACTACTCTCCGGTGGCTCGTCGACAGGAGACTGAGCTCTTCCCCACGCTGCGGAAATTGGGCATCGCATTCTACGCATATTCACCTTTGGCCGGAGGATTTCTTACCAAAACTGCCCAGCAGATCAAAGACGGCGTGGGCCGCTTTGCCGAAGATGCTCTCGGGGGCATGTACCGACAGATGTACATGAAGCCATCCTATCTCGAGGCTCTTTCCAAGTGGGAACAGATCGCCAATGACGAAGGTTGTTCGCGAGCCGAGCTTGCCTATCGCTGGGTCACTTACAACAGCCCGTTGAAGCCAGAATATGGGGATGCCATTATCGTGGGTGCGAGTACAGTTGAGCAGCTTGACCAAACGTTGACAGGGCTTGAAAAGGGCCCTCTGAGCAGCAAGGCTACTGAAGGAATTGACAAGGTTTGGGAGGAGATCAAGCATGAGGCGCCTTTGGACAACTTCACTCGCTGATGAAACGGGGATAGAAAACTTTGTACTGGGCGAAGGCGAACCAAGAGGCAAAGGAGGGGTATTGTCGCCAATGGGCAAAAGTGAGGTGGTCATTAGACCTGCTTTAGAAGTGCGCGGAGGGTTAAGGGGTTTCTGGGCCCCAGGATAATAAAATAGACCAAGAAAGCAATTTGGCAGTACGAGTTTGATCATGTTTTCAGTCCCTGTTAGAAGTATCAGCGTTGATCGAATGGTAGGGGGGTTTGGGGCGTGTTTGGCAGCAATTGACTGCGGGGAGGAGCAAACGAGGGGAACGAGTCCCTCATATCCATCCGTGCCATCCCTTACACCCTTACAAACCTCTCCCCCCTTGACCGCTACAAGATGGCGACCGGATGGACGTGGATGCCCAATGGATGACGTGCTTCTCGAATTCGCCCTCGTCCGTCGGCTGCATGCAACCCTCAGTTCCTGCAGGGGCCTGGAACAACTTCGATTGCATCTCTACCATCAAACTCTGATCCCGCGCTTACACGAACAGAGGCTGAGGGGCAACCAATCTTGGCCTCCACAAATGCTGACCGACTGGCATTACACCAGACCCAAGACAGAATTCTGTTGGTCACGCTGAAGACCACCATCTCCCTGATTCTTCTTTCTTTCCCCATGACCATGATCACAAGGCCTTCTCCTCGTACCTGTGTCTCGTCGGATTGATGGAGATGCGCTTTTTCTCTGGCCTTCAGCATCTCGTTTATCTTTATGCGTTCGTCATTCAGTTGACCAGGTTTCCCTAGGCGATCATGCTTTTCAACACCACGAACCAAAAATGCGCGTCATAGTCTTGCTACATATCCTCTTCCAAAACGCCTGGCTTGCGTGCGGCGGAACGATTGAAAGAGGTGGACATGGAGAATACAACGGTCACTCTGATGGTCTCTCAAGCCAGGACCTGCTGACCCCCGAGACAAGAGGAGGAGAAGGGATCCCGCTATGGAAAGATACCGTGCCAGGAGTCCTTGGTGACATGTTGAATGCCTTGGACGTCATGCAAGATTCTTATTTCGACATCTTCACCGGAACGTGGCCAGATGCCATCGACTGGACTTCTGCTGTCATGGGCACACACATCTCGGCCACCCTCGCTAGCATTGTCTCCTCGTTGGATGCGTCTTCCACAGCCACCTGCTCTGATATGCTCTCCTGGCAAAACATCGTAGATCGATATTACGCGCACACGACCGTCTTCTATTTTGGCGAGAATGCTTTTGGTTTACGAAATCAAGCTTACGATGACATGCTCTGGGTTGTTCTCGGCTGGATCGAGAACCTGAAATTTGCAGAAATGTACACTTTGAAACACTGGGATTTTCTACAGTCGGGAAGGCGTGGCGATTCGGGCACCGGGTGGCATGGTCTTCAGATCAGCCCGATGGCCGCTCACCGTGCCCGGATATTTTACGACCTGGCATCTGTGGGATGGGGTGAATCTCTTTGCGGGGGCGGCATGAATTGGAATCCATATTTGACGCCTTACAAGAACGCCATCACGAATGAACTGTTTGCTGCGGCTAGCATTGCTATGTACCTCTATCATCCCGGCGACAACAACACTTCGCCATATTTCGTCCAAGGCGGGACAGACTTCGCTAAGCCTCACGATCCTGCGTATCTGGAAAACGCCATCAAGAGTTACAAATGGCTTATGAATAGCCGGATGCGCAATCCCAGGTCCGGTCTTTATCAAGACGGGTTCCACGTCACCGGATGGCGCCGATATCCCAATGGGACCATCGACCCGGGCACTGGAAATTGCGACGAACTCAATCCCATGGTGTATACCTACAACCAAGGTGTGGTGTTGTCTGCCAGTCGTGGTCTGTGGCTAGCTACCGGCGCTCGAAGCTACTTGGATGATGGTCATGCACTTGTGGACAGTGTGATACGAGCAACTGGGTGGCCATACTCACGTCCAAACTGGAGTGGTTTGGGCCGTGCAGGAATACTCGAAGAATTTTGCGACCACAACGGGTATTGCAGTCAAGATGGTCAGACCTTCAAAGGCATCTTCTTTCACCATCTGTCTGAATTCTGTCGGCCATTGTGGCCACAAGAAGAGGCTTTCATAGCAACTCACAAAACTGCGGGTTTCAACAGAGCAGTTTACCAGTACCATCTGGCCCGCTGCGCTGCTTATGACAAATGGGTTTCCCATAATGCCAACGCGGCCGCCGCCACACGAGATGCTGATGGGCACTTTGGCATGTGGTGGACTTTTGAGGAACCTGATGAAGACACAATGGCTCAGATCCAAGAAAGTACAGTTCTTCCGACTGGGGCGGATGACCACCTCAATCCTGTCCCCGAGACTTGGCCCACTCAATTCGTGAACTCGACTGATAGGAACGATCGAGGAAGAGGGCGCACGGTGGAAACGCAGAGTGGAGGGTTGGCTGTTCTGCGGGCGCAATGGAACTGGCAAGTTCATTTACAGCAAATCTCGACCTAGGAAAGATGTAGTGCACGTTTCCTGGATCACACAGTTGGTTGTGACACATCTAACGATGATATGTTTGAGGTTGAAATGATTGAGCTCCGTGTGGTACCTTTTGGGTGCTCGTTGACCCCTCGGACCAACTTCATTTGTGTGTATCTTTATCCGCGTGACTGTCCTACACATTTGATTCGCACAAAGTCCCGTCGAGCAGTCTCTGCTGTAGAGTGCCCTTTTTCTGTGCCACGGCCAGAGCACCCAGTCAATCAGCAATACTCGAACCGAGGAAGCGAAAGGCCGAAAGCGTACGGAGAACCAAGCAGGCTCCCTCCTCTTCATCGGTTGCGAAGGTTTGACAAACGTTTCCTTTGCCCCTACAACACCATCGGAAGTCATGCGAAAATGTAGGCTCTCGGAACCGACGCTCTCCCCTTCCTCCTCCTCCCTCGTACAGTTCGATTGGCTGCTCCACACTCTGCGTAAGGCGGGCTTACACCACGGAGCAGAGGGGGCCTTTCATACGATTGGGGGCGGCGAATGTCGGTGTGGGAGGGCCTTAGCCCATGCACGGGACACCTACTCCCTGGATCGATTGAATGGAGAAGGGCAGCAATGTTTTTGGCAAACGTCTGAAAAGTTATATAAGGAAGATCTTTCTCGGCACTCGGAGAGTCAGACACAATCTTGAGACGGTCCTGGAATAGCACGACGACGATTGAGGTTCCCAGCAAAAGGAGAGACAAAAGGAAGACAAAATGAGCTTGGTATCCAACATCTCTGCAGACTCGCCCTTCACTTTGGACAACATCCCTTTCGGGGTCTTCTCGACAAAAGAAGATCCACGGCCACGCTGTGCGACGGCTATTGGCGACTTTGCTCTGGATCTTCGCGCACTCAGTCAATCAGGTTTCTTCAAGGACGCCTCAGTGGCCGATGCCCTTTGTCAGGTATGCAGAGAGTGATTGCCCATTGCATGGAATACCAATGTCACATCAGCAGCAGCATCGTCGACTACTTGTTCCTGTGGTCTGCGAACAGAAACATTGTCAAGGCTCTAATCGGTTGATAGGCGACCTTGAATACCTTTGCGGCACTCCCAGCAAAGACGAGAACCACCGTTCGCGACCAGATCATCTCTGCCCGCAAAGATGACAAGGTTCCAGACTCCTGCCTGCATAAGCTGGCAGAGGTGAAAATGCATCTGCCCGTGGCCATTCCCGAGTACACGGACTTTTTCTGCTCGCTTGAGCATTGCACTAACGTAAGTAGCTGCGCAACAACGGGCTGTTGTCCCCAAGGCAATTTTCTTGTTGCTAAACGTATCCTTAAGTGCATGCCTATAACCAACAGCAAAGTCCCCGAGAACTTCTATCATGCACCCTCAGCCTACAACGGCCGAGCATCCAGCGTCATTCCATCGCCATCCCTGGTCCGTCGACCCAGAGGCGTGTACTGGAAAGCGGGGACAAAGGAGCCCACTTACGGACTGTCTCAGTTAATCGATTTCGAGCTGGAAATGGGATACATCGTGTCCAAACCAGTCCCTTACGGCGAGAAAATCAAAGTGGACGACGCGCCAGACCACATCTTTGGCTTTGTGCTGTTGAACGACTGGTCGAGTCGGGACATCCAGATCTTCGAGATGCCGCCCTTGGGGCCGTTCAACTCGAAGTCCTTCGGTACCACAATCTCCCCTTGGGTCATCACGCTCGACGCGTTAAAGGCATTTCAATGTGCGCCCAAGCACGAGATCCAGCCGCTGGAGCACCTGCGATTCAAGGACGTGGAGCACGGCACATTTAACATCAAACTCGCAGCATCCCTTGAGCGAGACGGAAAACGACACCAGATCTGCACGAGCAATCTGCGCTACCTATACTGGACCCCTTACCAACAGATCACCCATCATGCGTCGGCAAACTGCGGTCTGCGCACCGGTGATCTAATGGGCACGGGTACCGTCTCGGGCGACGGCAAGGACGAGAAGACGGGCAAGAAGTTCGAGCTGGGCTGTCTCTTTGAGGCCACACAGCACGCCAGTCAGCCGATCGCCCTGGAGGGAGGTGGGAACCTTGGATATCTCGAAGACGGCGATTCTGTGATCCTCTCCGCGTGGTGTGAAGATGCCACCGGGCGGCGAGTGCTCGGGTTTGGCGAGTGTCGTGGGAGACTTGTGGGACCAGACGCGCCAATTTATTGAGAGCTGTCAGAGGGACGACACATGGTAGTGTCATCAGATTATAATATAGGTATAGTTATAGCAGATGGGCCACAAAATGACTATTTCATATCAGTCGGCGATACGGCGAAGTATTGAGTCAGCAGCAACGCCGCGCTACGGGAGAGCAGAAAGACACGTAAGACGCCACCCGAAAAATTGTAGCTGATCAGGTACGCGATGATTTGATTCTGCCCGCCATACTCACTAACAGAGCAGAACAGCCAGCTGACATGTCGGTCGGCTCACGCATCGTTCCTTTGTGGTCTGCACTCTTCCAAACCAAAAAAATCAGTGATAGAGGGACAACGACTGACCGCGGCGTTGCGAGACTATCCTCTTTTGCCGTCCTCCCGCCTCGCGAATCTCCCCGAGGCATCACTGCCGCGGCTAGTGCTACATCTTGCCTCCCAGTAGCTGTTACTCCCGGGGTTGGATCTTGATTGGCCCCATCCTTACTGACTACCTTTACGGCACCTTTTTTTCGCTTTCAGCCCTGCGGTCTTTCTCTCCACCGACTCCGTCATTCATCATATCGAGGATGCAGAGTGCCGTTGATCAAACGCCTCGGAGGACACAATTCTCCAGTTGTGATGCTTGTCGCCAGTCTCGCCTGGCCTGCGATGCTGCTCGGATCGGCGCCGGGCCTGGGAAGCCGGACTGGTCGGGGTCCTGCTCGAGATGCAGGCGCCGGAAACGACCATGTACTTTTGAGGTACGCCGTGAATCAAGATGTGCTTCTTTGGACTATCGCATATGTGTCATATCGGTGTAACCCCCGAAGAAGAGCGAACAAGACCAGAAATGCTCACATGCTGTTTATCAGTGGATGAACAATGCCAAAAAGCTCGGTGCTCGAGGCTTGCGGAAAACCCGCAGTCCGCCCTTGACGACGGCATCTTCTGAGCAATCGTCGTTGTCTCCTGAAGTTCGACAGCGCGACGTGGAAAACGATGCGTGGATCCCTCCCGCCGAGTCTACTTCTCAAACTGCCCCAGACCAAATTCGGTGCGTATACGTCAGCCTTTAATGCAGCAGGATCACTAACAAGGCTTCAAAAGCCTCTCCACCGAGTCGTCCAACTTGGCTGCCTCTTCCGCTTCCTATGTTCCGCTGACTCCACCTTTCGAATGTACAACCACATCGGTCGGTGACTGGCTGGAGCGGATATATGAAAGCTGTTTCGACAATGTTCTCGGATTCTGGATTGGGAGGCATGCATGCGCATTGGTGTATGTCCCGCGGGAGTTTTCAAAGATGTCATCACGCTAACTTCGTCAGGGCTGACCCCAAGTGTAGCATCATCTACCCTCCAGGTAGATGCTTTTCCGAACTTGACGAGTCTATCTTTGGTGATTGGGTAGCACGGAATCGACTAAGTAGTGTGCAGTCACCCAGTCGCTCACAACAAAGATGGGACCAAATTGATCAATCGTTGAAACATGCTAAACGATCGTATGCAGCACGATGGTTCCACCTTATTCCGCCGGCCGAACGAGCGGATATCCTGCCAGAACACATTGTCAGAGAATTCTGGCGCAGATCACGCAGGGACATGTTGAAGGTGGTCAATCGTGTGTCTTATCGGTCCGCTTTGACACTGTTTCTCTTCTCCACGACACCCGTCCCGGTGGGGATATCAGAAGAAGAGGAGATGGACGGTTTGTCGGGGCCGCTCTGTGTCCAAGCCGCATTACAACAGATCCAACGACTGCGTGAAGGCCAGCGCAACTGCCAATTCAGTGGATCCATGGTGGTGCAAGAGGCAGAACTCCTGGCAAACCCGGTAACCAGCTCGAAACTGTCAGATGCCTTTTTGCGGACTGAAGCCCGAGCGTACTGGGCGGCCTTGACGTTTGACACGTCTTCTGCGCTGACAATGAATCTGAGATCAACCCTTACATCAGGATTGCATGGCGCAGAAACCGAATCTTGTTGGCGAACGCTGCGAATGGGCGCTGGATCCTTCCACACGAGGACAGGGGAATGGCGACGAAATCCTTTTTCGATGACATCAGACGAGGTCTTACAAGCCATAGCCGCTGCCGCTGCGGCTAAGATGTACGTGTGGAAGATGATTTCTATATTGAAAGAAGCACTCAGAGAAGGTGCCGAAGATGAGAAGGTGCTTCGGGCTTGGACATCATGCACTGAAGCCATCGAGATGTTTCGAGTCACTTTCGGACCACTTCTCAATGACTGCGAACGACGCCTCCCATTCCTCGGTCAAGTGGAGAAACTAAATTGGTATGAACTCATGCTGCACCATTACATGGGAATTCTAATCCTTGTCGACGCGCTCGAAGTCGCAGAACGGAATGACCTGCTCTCGCGACTGTCGGAAACAAAACTGGAAGCTGAACATGGGGTCTTCAACGCGTTGAAATTTGGTCTAGAATCCCAATTTACCGTTGGTGGAACCCAGAAAACGGGAGCGGGCACGGGGATGCAGAGTTCAAATTCGGACCAGACGACAACTGCATCGTTCATCGCTTTCGACCCCTTTCCGCATTATGTCGTTGCTGCGGCCCAGCTCATGGTGAAAGCCGTCAGCAAACAGTACCGGCAGGGGAAGATCAAATTAGAGGCCTACAAATACTTGAATGGCACTCTTCTCAAATGCCTGGCGGAGCTACCCCAGACTTCCAAGTCTGTCCAGGCGGCTCGCAAAAATCTCGAGAGCTCACTCATAGGGCTAGAGGATATCTCCACCCAGTCTTCGACGCTTGGAAGCACATATTGGCCTGCTCAAATATCTCAATCACGCCCTACACCTGACTGATGACTCGCCAGGGATTGGCCAACTCAGTCACTCCAGCTGTAGAGTTACTCCAATTCAATGGTCCACTTGCGATTCTCTGAAGACATGGCTGCCATGTTCAACAGGAAGCCTTCGGTTATGCTCGCCATGTCTGTCGAAGCTTCGGTACCGAGAACCGAGACGGTTTTCTGGATCCGAGATGTTCATGGAGACCATTCACAGCACATTTGAGATTGGGGTTACATATCAACATCAAAGCCACAATTTCTTGGTGCGAAAGGCGCCGTCAGTCCCATCCTGACATATCTCTGGAAAGTTGCTGGTGCTCAACCTCGGGACCCTTGGAATCGCGCCCCTCCCTTGCCATAGGTTGGATAGCGGGCAGTTAGGCGGTAAGGAGCACTCCTATACGTTCTACGGCAGGCCATATGGCTTTAATCATGGTTTACCGGCTGAGACCCCAACCCACTGCAGGGCTAGTGTTTTGCAACACGAGGCAGCTAGATCTTGAGGGTATGGGTGTCAACCGAGTTTCGTTCATGGGAGTGGCTCCAACGCTTCAAGCGAGCCAAGTCAGAGCCCTTCAAGTCCGGGGGAGAAACAAGGGAGGGTCCGGCGGCTATGAAATGCCTTGTCAGCACAGATGCATTGGCCCCCGCTGTTACCCAAAACGCATGTATATTATATAACGGCTGATTGTTGCTTTGGACGCGACAACTGTTTCCTCTTTGGGACAGTATAGCCACAGCACGTGCCAGGCATGATTTCCCCGACCGTGATGTCATTGGCTCCGAGTTTCCCGTCAATGCTTCACCTCCTCAATCGCTTCGACTTATTCAGCAGCATCTCGCACATGTGTTTGTTGCAGCCAGGATGCGAGACACTGGAAACTCTCCATCTCAGTCCTGCAAAAGACGCTTATGACCTACCCATCTCCGCCTCAATGTGAAGCAGTGACAACCCCGACATGACAGAGATCGACCAGGTCCAAAACAACGAGTGCCGTGTATCCCCGCCGTGATGCCTGCTGAGTCCATCTTTCCGGACTTTGTTCTCGGCCATCCAAGGCATCATAAGACGAGACCCCAGGGAGTTCCTCACAAACAGAAGCCCAAGGCAAGACCGCCAAAGGGTGTGAGGGATAAGGTTCCCTTCTATGGCAAACTCCCGCATTACGCTGGCCCCTATGAGGTTGGCATAATCGACATCGAAGTGCCTGCTAAGAGCCCTAGGACCTTCTCGAACATCAAGCGCCATGGTGTTCCCGCGCTTGCTCTCGAGACGGTGTTGATGACAATCTATTATCCCGCCCATCTCAATGTCAAGTACAATGTCGATACTCCAACCGCAATGCAAAGGTTTCGTCCGACATGGCTGACTCGACCAAGAGATCAGACGAGCCGCGGATATGGACGTTTCGCTGCGCTTCCAGAGCACCTGATGATGGCCTTCTTCTTCTGTACAACGTGGTATACGAAGATCCCGGCCTATAAAAATGCAAGACTGGCGGAGCATTGGCCTCCACCCGGAGAAGCGTCGACAGGTAGCCGAAAGGCGGTGGATATCGAAGGGAAACCACCTGATCAAGGCCCAGAAAAGCCCAAGTTTCCTCTCATCATCTTCAGCCATGGGCTGGGAGGGACGAGGACGTGCTACTCTTCCGTCTGTGGAGAATTTGCAAGTCATGGCTTTGTGGTAGTCGCGCTCGAGCATCGGGATGGAAGCGGGCCGAGAACTCACATCAATCACTCCGACCACGGACCAGGAAGTCGGCATTGTACAGAAGTCAACGGAAATGTGGAGCACAAGGAAAAGAATACCAAGAGGTCCTACGATACGGTTGACTTCATCTTTGCGAAAACCGACAAGTACGACACCACTCCCGGCCACCAGGTAGACCATGAACTACGCAACGCTCAAATTGATCTGCGGCTGGCGGAGATTGACGAAGCCTATCAGGTTATGCAAGAGATCTGTGCCGGTGATGGTGACAAAGTTGCTGCGAGGAACCTGAGGGTCAAGCCCGCGATTGGTGCCTCAAGAGTCGGTCTGGACGGCATTGACTGGTCATCCTGGAAAGATCGATTCTTCACCGAGGCCGTCACCATGGTAGGGCACTCGTTTGGAGCGACGACGACGGTGGAGGTCCTGCGACAGAAACACAGATACAAATACATCACTCAGGGAATCATCTACGATATCTGGGGGATGCCGGTGCGCCCTACTTCCGAGGAGCGGGAGAGCCGCATTCGCGTTCCGCTTCTGGGGATCAACTCCGAGGCATTCATGTACTGGCCTGACAACTTCGACGTGGCAAAGGCAGTGATCACGGAGGCCCTGGAGACGGGCCACCCAGCGTGGCTAATGACCGTCCGTGGGACCGTGCACATCTCCCAATCGGACTTTTGCATCCTGTACCCGCACCTGGCCAGCTACCTGATGAAGACGACCATCGACCCCGTCCGTGCCATTGATGTCAACATCGACGCGTCTCTCGAGTTCCTATCCCGCGTCATGCCCAAGGAAGTGCACTGCGAGCAACCCTTCCTGAGGCGGATGAGTCCGAAGAAGTTTCTGGACCTCCCCTCTCTGGATGAGCTGCCGACCGAGCACCGGCCGCACCAGAAATGGACGGCGGTGCGGCTGCGGGTCCAGCACGAGGCGCGCAAACGGCTGACCCCCGGCGCGAGGAGGCGTTACTGGGAGAAACTGCAGAGATCGGGCGAAGGCGAGGTTTGGCTCCACATCAACCCGGATAGTATGCCGGCGTTGGAAAAGTGCGAGACGTGTCGCATTCCCAGATGGACGGAGATTGATAGGCCCAAGTCGAGGGAATGATAGGGGCGCGGGCGCACCAGCGAACATGACGCTGCTCAATTACCATTGTCCTGCTACTCTATATCGTCCCACCGGAATAGGACTGATCAGGTGGTCAAGGTAACCTAGGCTGGGGAGTGCCATTCTCGAAGTGAATGTTGGCTCTGTCTAGCCTGCCATTGATAGATAACGTCCTCGATATATCTCGAGTGGAAACCCGCGTACGTAAATGTGTGTGTCTTTTTGTACACATTTAATGTGTCAGGGGTCTTTCTGCCGCTCGCTCTACTTGACCTTTACCTTCTACCCCGCGATCGAGGCCTTGGGCTGATAGATCTCCCAGTCCCACATGAGAGAACAGCTCAAGCTACCCCGTCTGCCCGTACAAATGACCCCATCAACTCACCTGAGATGGGGCCTCCCACAACGAGTCGTCATGGTCCCTACAAAACCACCTCTCGCCGTCCTGCGAATCTACACCTTTTTACCGCCTGCCTCTCCGCTCCTAGTCAGAACGGGAAGATACACTTGCCACCATGCCCGCCGTCCAAGGACATTGCGATGAGAAGTTTCGCGAGGTCCAAGACCTGCTGCAGAGATACATTGACTCGGGCGAAGAGCTGGGAGCATCTCTGGCCGTCAATTGGGACGGAAAAGATGTGGTTAATATCTGGGGTGGCTACGCCGACCAGGACCAAAAGCGGCCGTGGGAAAAGGATACCATCACCAACCTCTTCTCAACCACCAAAACGGTCGCCGCTCTAGCTGTCCTCATCCTTGTCGATCGAGGTTTGCTCGGCGTGAATGACAAAGTAGCCAAGTACTGGCCAGAGTTTGCGGCGAATGGGAAGCAAGACATTGAGATCCGCCACGTCCTCTCTCACACTTCTGGCGTGGCTGGCTTCGACACTCCTTTGACCGTGGAGGACATTTGCGACTCAGCCAAAGTCACCGCACTGTTGGCTGAGCAGGCACCGTGGTGGGTACCTGGTACGGCTTCTGGCTATCATTCATTCACCCAAGGCTACTTGGTCGCCGAGATTGTCCGGCGAGTAACAGGGAAATCACTCAAACAATTCATCGCCGAAGATATTGCCGCTTCCCTCGGTGCTGATTTCCAGCTGGGATGTTCAGGTAGAGACGAAACCCGCAGGTCGAATGTCATCCCGCCGCCACCAGCAGGACCCCCTGCCTCCGACCCTGCCTCGATCGGGTTTCGAGTCATGACCAACCCGGCCATGAGAGCCGAGTTTGCAAACAGTGAGCCGTTCAGAAAAGCAGAAATCGGGGCGGGGAACGGGCACAGCAACGCCCATGGGGTCAACCGCATCTTATCCGTCATCTCTATGAATGGCCAGGTCGACGGCAAACAGTTTATATCCCCAGAGACCATCGACCTCATCTTCCAAGAACAGTCAAATGGGATGGACCACGTGCTTGCCTTTGGAGCACCCATCCGCTGGGGCATTGGTTTCGCTCTACCAACCAAAGGTACCTGGATTGACTGGCTGCCTACGGGAAAAGTATGTACCTGGGGCGGATACGGTGGTTCGATGGCGGTGATGGACCTGGACCGCAAGCTGACCATTTCGTACGTCATGAACAAGATGGAAAATGTTGGACTGGGCTCGGACAAGGCCAGGGCTTATATTGCAGCGGTGTATAAAGCCATGGGGGTGTCTTGAGAATCTCCGTAACAAGGCCACCCTCCCCTCCGTGTCTATCAGCCGCGTCGGTGCAAATGACACCGAATCTGAGAGACTGCCGAACCATGATACATTGTGTCTTGTCTCCACGATCCTCCTTCCACCTCTACAACCAATCTCGTCCTTTGTACATGCATGGATCGACATGGTCACGTCCACTTTGGTCAAGGTAGTATCCGCCTAAATGGCACGACTTACCATGAAGACGCTCATGTCCGTGCCTCCTCCTTCAATGGTGAGATGGTCTACCATACTACACATCATGGACTGCTCTGCAGGGTGTTTCCATCGCCTACCTCGAGGGACGAAAAGCTAGATGTGCAACTAACTCGACGAGACCGCACACGATGGCACACGAACCCAAGGACATGGAGGCTGGGAAGCTGACTGAAGCCGCCATCGTCGAAACGCAGCAAACGGAGAGACAGCACGATGAAAAGGACGACATTGACGATCTGAAAAACGCTGAGCATGAGCAGAAGAACGTCGGCACTCTGGAACGGAGACTCAAGTCGCGCCATATTCAGTTCCTTGCCCTCTCCGGCGCCATTGGTACAGGTCTTTTCGTCGGCAGTGGTCAAGCACTCAGTCTCGCTGGACCGCTGTCCACATTCCTGGCCTACATCATTACCGGCTTCAACCTCTACGCGGTCATCAACAGTCTCGGCGAGATGGCTGCCTACCTGCCCCTTCCGGGTGCGGTGCCTGTCTACGCGGCTCGGTTCGTCGACGATGCGTTGGGATTCACGCTCGGTTGGAACTACTGGTACCAGTTCGCCATCGGCGTGCCTATTGAAATCTCGGCTGCCGCCGTGGTGATAGGATATTGGCCCAACGCCGTCTCTAATGCCGTGTGGATCACCATCTTATTCATACCCATGGTCACCGTCAACTGCTTCCCTGTGCGCATATACGGCGAGGCGGAATTCGTCTTTGGCGCTATCAAACTCACCACGATCGTGGGCTTGCTCCTGCTCATGTTCATCATCAGCCTGGGTGGCGCGCCAAACCACGACAGGATCGGATTTCGCTATTGGGACGACCCGGGCCCGATGCTGGAATACCTCGAGACGGGAGCCCTAGGCCGGTTCCTTGCGTTCTGGAAGGTCTTTATCAATGCCACATTCAGCTACGGGGGCAGCGAAATGGTGGTGGTGGCCGCTGGGGAGTGCGAGAATCCTCGTAGAAACGTGCCAAAGGCCGTCCGCCGCGTGTTTTGGCGCATCGCCATCTTTTACGTGCTGGCCATCTTCCTGGTCAGCATGTGTGTCTCGGCCAAGGACCCGCGGTTGTTGAACGCCATCAGCAGCTCTGCTCCTGGCGCGGCGGCGAGTCCGTTCGTCATCGCCATCACCAATGGCGGTATCTCAGCGCTGCCCTCTATCATCAACGCCGTCATCCTGTCCTCAGCATGGTCGGCGGGGAACTCGTTCTTCTACGCCTCGACCCGCATCCTCTACGCTACGGCACTGGACGGCCGTGCGCCGGCATTTCTGCGTTTCGAGAAGTTTGGCGTCCCTTACGGCTGCGTGGCGGCCACAGCCCTGCTATCCCTCCTGGTCTACTTGAACGTCTCTTCCCGGTCGGCCGACGTCTTCTTCTGGATCTCGAACCTCTCGGCCGTCAGCACCCTGATCGTCTGGGCAAGCGTCTGCATCACCTACATCCGCTTCCACTAGGGCCTCCGCCACAACGGCATTTCGCGTGATACCCTGCCGTATAAGTCGCCCCTGCAGCCGTTCCTGGCCTATTTTGCCGTCTGCTTCTGCACCATCGTGGCCATCTTCAACGGCTTCGACGCCTTCTTCCCAGGTCGTTTCAGCGCAAAGAGCTTCGTCCCGCCGTACATCGACATCCCCATCTTCGCGTCCCTGTTTCTCGGGTACAAGCTGGTGAAACGGACTCGGTTTGTCCGGCTGAGCGAGATGGATCTCTGGAGTGGCAAGGCTGAGGCGGATCGTTTGGAGGGAACCTGGCCTGAGGTGAAGCCGCGGAATTTCCTCGAGAGGTTCTGGTTCTGGATTGCTTAGTGGCATACAGCCCTAATGGAGGGTTCGTGTGATGGTGGTTGTGAACTTGGGCTTGCTACATACGCACCTTGACAAGCGCCGTGTAGTGGAAGAAGGAAAGGAGTAAAAATGCTCCCAGATATATGCTTAGTATACCCACGTAGTAAATTGAAAGAGGTATCTTGGGATATACAATCTACAAATGGCATATCAAACTGAAGTGTAGTATCGACATAACGCAGCACCATTACCCAGCCTCTTGAGCTCTACACCTTGCACCATATACCTCGTCCAGCCGACGTCTACCGGACACAGATTCACCTCTTGTTGTGCTTTTGATCACCTCTTTTGTCCTTCTCCTCCTCCTCCGTATGTGCCTTTTTCCACACGAATCATCTTACCCGGATTCAACAAACACAGCGGATCGAGCGCGAACTTGATGGCCCGCATGGCGTCGACCGACGCCTCGCCAAGCTCGTAGACCACCTGGTCGCGGTACTCGAGCCCGATGCCGTGTTCGCCCGAGACGGTGCCGTCCATGTCGACGCTCAGGCGCTGGATGTCGGAGATGAGTTGGCGCGCCTGGGCCTTTTCTTGCGCGTTGTAGAGGACCGTGGCGTGGAAGTTGCCTTTGTCATGTCAGAGCGCGTCAGGACAAGATCTAGAGGGACAGAAGGACAGAGGGGCAGATGGAGGGGAGAGGGAGGAAACAGGGGAAGAAAAGAGAGGAGAGGGGAGAGAAAGGTGAAAGAGAAAGAGACAGTCTACGCAACGGGATAAAAATAAAAACACTCACCGTCGCCAACATGTCCAAGAAACGATCCGAGCATCTTCGACTCTGTCAACCTCTCCCGGCTCTCGCGAATAATGTCTCCCAGCCTCGAAATCGGGACGCAGGCGTCGGCGCTGATGAACTTGTCGTCGGGCGACTTCTTGAGCGCCAGCGTCGACCACAGGGCCGTCTTTCGCGCCTCCCATAGCTCTTGACCTTCTTCGTCGGTGGCTGCTAGTTTGAAGAGTGATGCGCCACTCTCCCTCGCCGTCTCTTCCACCTGTCGGGCCAGCTGCGCAACGACTTGTGGCGTCGACCCGCTGATCTTCAGAAACAGGGTCGGTTTTTCTGCCCACCGCACCGAACAGTAGCCACCCTCGTTCACGGCGTGCATGCTGAGATCGTCCAGCAGCTCCATCGCCTCCAGCTGGTTGCCGCTCTGGACTGTGTGCACGGCCATCTTGACCGCGTCGTCGATGCTCGCGAACTGGGCCACGGCCACCCGCACGTTCTCGGGTTTCTTGGTGAGCTTGAGGTGCGCCTTGGTCACGAACCCGAGGGTGCCTTCGGAGCCTGTGAAGAGTCTAGTCAAGTCATAGCCCGAGCTGGACTTGCGTGGCCGATGTCTGGTCTGGATGATGGTCCCGTCTGCAAGTACGACTTCCAGGCCCAGCACCCAGTCTTTCATCGTCCCGTACCGGTACGCGTTGGTGCCCGAGCAGCCCTGCGCGATCATGCCGCCGATCTGGGCGCCCGGCCCGGGATCCGGGGGGAAGAACATGTCCTGCTGGGCCAGCAGCGCGTTGAGCTCCTGGTACGCGACCGACGGCTGGACCGTGACGTCCATGTCACCCTTGCGGATCTCGAGCACCCGGTTCATGTGGCGGTTGAAGTCGATGCACACCTCCTGGTGCTGCGCGGCCAGGGTGCCCTCGAGACTCGTCCCGCCGCAGAAGCCGATCATGGGGATTCTTCGCCCGTGGCAGATCCGGGCGATTTGGCTCACGTCTTGGGTGTGTCGCGGGTAGACGATCATGGATGGGATGTCGTCCGCGCGAGGCGCTGGCGACCACTCGGTGCTTGAGCGCGTGCGCCGCTCTCCTGCGTTGAGAGTCACATTTTCCTCGCCCAACAGAGCCACAAATTCTTGGTACGCCTCGTGCAGGTTCTTCTCCGACAGATCATATTGGAGGGGCTGCACCGATGAGAGCGGGAGGGTTGATGCCGTCCTTGTGGCCAGCGTTTGGGTGCTGTGAGGAGCTTCGGCATGAACCTCGCCTCCATACGACGCAAGCAGACCGACGGTAGCTATGCCTGCGAGGAATGCGACCGCCGCTGTCGCCCCCATCGACTTGCTGCTTTTGAAGGTCTGAACTATCGCATCTGGACTGGACTTTCTGGGGAGTTGTGTACTGTATCCTCGTCCGTGGACTGATGCAGACAGGCTCTTAGCCTGACTTCGTGGTGGTAGCTGTGTCCTGGTCGACATTCGCAAGCATTGACATCCAGCTCTAGGGTTCGACCTTGTCGCCAAACTCCCACGACGGATGGCGACTCTTGATATTCTCCCTATCATCATTCGGTCCATGACTCCTGCCTGCGAGATCTCGCCTGTACTTGCAATCAATCACTCAGTCAATCAGACACTGAACTGGCACGCTTCTTTCTCCGTTCCCGCAAACTCGGCAACTCGAACACGGTTATGGATGATCTCCTGGACGCCCGTAGCACCAATTTCTCCCTCACAGCCTACAACCAACAGTCTTCCGCAGGCTTGCCGCATGCCACCGTCCGTCCGTCCGTCTGCACTAAGCCTCAGCTGTATGCTGTACGATGTGCGGTGAGGAAAGTCCCAACGAACCCAAGGGTTGATAACTCGGCTATGTCGCGAAACACAATCAGTCCCGCGGCCGAGATGATGCCGCCTCGGAATAAAGCCGCGCTGAGTCTTGCGACCCTCGAAACCAGGACCCTGGAGGCTCAGGGGCTTCCACGGGGCTAACATCACTGGAGCGAACAACACCACCCTCGCTCATCAATTTATCACCCAGCCGCCAACAGTGACTCAACTGCGGTACATTCTTAGTCGGATTTCTCCATGGCTAGGTTTACTTTGACGACTGTGATGATGACAAGCAAGCCTTTCCTCAATTACCGAGACGTCTTCTACAAATGTTCATTCCTGTCACATCCTACCTAACGCCTGGACGGATCTGTGGCAAGAACAAATGCCAGAAGCTTCTCCCAGTGTCCCTCTGCATGGCTCGCAGTTGCAGAGTTGTTTTTAATGACGTCTCTTCCCGCTGGGAGAGACTTTCAGAGTATCGTGCTCCCTTCAAAAAGGTTCTGTGCCATCAGACCATCAAGATCGCAACTTCAGCCGGACATTGATGCCAGTCTGCTTAACGAACCAATGATTTTTGGTAGACCAGTTTTTCCCCTCATCCCGCCATTCCACATCCAACTTGGTGAGCACGGTAGGGACAAGTTTGTGCATTTCTGCCAAAGAGATCTGGGGGGAGAGAGATCAACTTGAGTCTTTCTTTCGGCATCTTCAAAGGTACGTCGTAGAGATCAGGGGAGACGAGTACTCACATTCTTGCCTATACACGTCCTGGTGCCGTAGCCGAACTGGAACATATATCTGTCCATGTTGGCAGCAGCGGCCGGGTCGAGCCAACGCTCCGGTCGGAACTGGTGGGCGTCGTCGCCAAAGATTCTCTTGTCGAAATGAATGACAGCAGCGTTGACACCAACCCGATACCCTTCAGGCACGTATTTGCCGCAAATCTGTAAGCCGCCGGCGGGCATCAATCGCGGCAAGGTCAGGCCCACACTGGGGTGCATGCGCATGCCTTCTTTGATGCACGCGCACAGGTAGGGGAGTTTCAGTGCCTGCGCGTGCTTGACCGGGAAAGACAGCTCGCCTTCGGCATTGGCCTGGTCAATCTCGGCGCGGAGTCGTTGGTAGACTTTCGGGTCTTTGACGATGTGGTAGAAAATGGAACGGATGGCAATCGCCGTGGTGTCGGAGCCAGCCAGTCTGCCCAGTCACAATGTGCAGTAAAGATAAGGGCTGGAATACTCACAGTGCAATGTATGCTTCTTGCTCGACCTCTCTCATGGAGAAATCCATCTTCTCGCCCTTTTCTCGCTGGATGTTGAAGAGTTGCTGCAGCAAGTCCCGGCTGTCGGAGGTCGAGGAACCCTGGTCGAGCTCTGCCTGCCTTCGTGCAACGCCTTCTCGGGCTGCAACCTCCATCGTCTGCGTGCATTTGATGGCTGCATTCATCTTCGAGTCGAACAGCGAAGACAGGAGGATAAACGGTCGGAGATACGTGGGCGCGACGGCGACTTGACAGAAGCCGGGCATAAGAGCGTCCAACGAAGCGATCCATGCCTGATAGTCGGCGGCCTGCTGGAGGAAGCCAAACATGCGTCCAAAGAAGAGTTCTCCGATGACATCAAATGTATACCTGTCCCACACGTGTTGGCCGGAGACTCACAGATACCGTGTTTGGAGTTGGACTTACCACTGGATCCAGGTGCCCAAGTCACAGTCCTGCCCACGTTGAGCCAGCTGGGTGAGCTTCTCCACCATGACTGTCGTGACTCTGTCGATGGAAGCTTCGGATTGCAGGACGTTGGACAAGCTGTACACGTGGTTGACAATCCTCCGCCGCTCTGAGTGCAGTCTCTCGTTGACCTGGGAGAAGTTGTCTGCATATTTGGACATGCGCGGGTTTCCCCAGACCGGATAGAAATCGGTCTTGGTCAGCGGCGCGGCCGTCCTATACAAAACCTTGATGGCCTCGGGGTCGGAGCAGGCGATCTCGTTGGGCGCAATCCGAACCAGCGGTCCGTACCTGCGATGGAGGTCGCGCTGGACTTGGTCCATGTCCCCGACTTTGAGCCGCCGCATCACCCACAGACGACTCACGGAGGCGAGCCACGGTCCCGGCACGTCGGCCAGGGGATGGAAGTTCCGGGCGTAGATGATCCATGCTACCTCGAGGAGAACCAGAGCCAGAGGCAGTGCGAGAACGGCCGCCACGGGATGGAGAGAGGATGTAACCGCGTTGATGATTGTGTCGACCAACATTATTGCGAACCTGTGGCCTTGATATTTTCTTGGCCTTTCTTGTAAATGTCTATTGTCGATATCGTTCTCGTGGAGACAAAGAGACAAGTGACCTTGAGAGAGCTGCTCGCTCACAAGCAGGACCACAAAACAAGAACAAAGAGCTTTACTTACTTACTTACAACCACGCCGTGAATTGCTTCTGAGCACCCACCCCCCATCTACCAAATAATAGAAAGTTCTTAACCAACGTACCCGAGTATACACACACGCCCATAAGGACCTCCCCCGGCCCGACTTGTTCGAAGGTCGGGGTGATGAACCCACCCCCCACACATGAGCCGGGGGGTCGCAAACTCCATTTCTGGTAACCCCCCGGCTCCCCAGCTCCAGATACCCCAGGGATGCCTAGCGACCCCAGATGCCCCCCTCGCTCGCACCTCGTATTGCGGGTTGAGCCACGTAAAAACCCGGGTCGGCGAGCTGGCCGCGTCTTTCGACTTGCTATTTGGGGAATGCGGCCAATGCTGCTTTACTCACGATGACGCTAAGTCTTCTTGGGATTAGCTTTCAAAATCTCATGACTAAGCGCCAAGATAATGCGAATACCTAGTATTCGAGTCAAAAAGAACATTCAACGAACCACCGAAAATATTGTCGTGTCAGGCTCGTGCTTCTTGTAGAGCTGTGTCGAATATCATACAGGCGGCTCTCGTCTCCATTCGTATACGCTGCAGAGAGGGCGAAATGGAAGCTTGCAACGGGGCAACAGTCTGCGCATCTCGGCACGCTCACAACCTCAGCCTCATCCTCACCCTCAAACGCCCAAGAACGAAGACATCCCAGTGGAAGAACGCCACGATACTGATCTCGATGCAAGCATTATACATGTCGCAGAAGCCAAGTCAATAACGATGCGTTGTCTCTGAATGAAAGGCTTGCTCGATCGTCCTGCTGACCCTTCCTTCGAATGCCAGTGGTGCCAGAGGGTGAGAGCTGATTGTGAATGTACCACAACCGGGCGCGTGATGCTGCATCTGTCGGAGCAATGGCATACAACCATCAGCGCAGCACCTCCTAGCCCCTGTCATCGTGCGTTGGTTTGTGCGACACCAGCAATGGAACCACGCCAGATGCTGTTTCCGCCTAAGTCTATATGTTATCGTCACACCCATTGACCCCCCTCTGCGAAAGATGTGGCAGACCTGTTTCACCTTTCCATCGCTTGGTTGATCTCTCAAACATCCAGCAAAGCTCAAAAGCCTAGTCCATCCACACTGTATTTTGCCTTCCTATCTTGTTGCATTTGAGTATGATTATACTGATACCTCAGCTGTAGCTCACACCGACAGCATGTGCCAGATTGAAATGCCGGTGGAGGGCAGATTTGGCTGTGGGCACACGGGAAAAGACATAGCCGAGCCTAAAACCTACCCCTGCGAGTCGGCGCGCCATAGCGGCCGTGAATGTGCCACAAAAACCACAACATCAAAGGCAATGAGTCGCGGCTCCTTTTCCAGAAATCTCTGTCCCACCTGCCGGAAAAAACCACCCCTAGGTACACAAAAAGACGACGGAGGAGTCGGTGGCGGCAGCTCAGGCTCTGCTGCGAGCACATCGGTCACCAGGGTGGCAGCTTAGAAGTTGGACGGCGCCGACATGATCTGGTTTGACATCCACATTGTCTGAGAGGAAAAGAGGCTTCTTTAAGCACAAACACAACCTCGCGTTGACCTTGGGCAGAGAGAAGCGCAGTGTCGCTGCCCTGCTTACTCGAGTAGTTTTCCTGGCTGGATGCTCATTTCTGGCCACACTGACACTCATTTATATGAGTGGAGGGCTTGCCGGGTTGCGGGACAACTTTGTGTCGTGAATGGCCTCATAATTGAATCTCTGGTTGGTCAGTTGGCTTGCCAATGTGACTGACTGACTGTACGACATGATAGGGACATCCCCACAGACTCGCAAGAGACCTACCTGAACACGTTATAGATGGTAAACAGGTATGTTTCTTACTTGGTTTTGTGGTTGTCTAGCCATCCATCGACTACTTATATCACACTCCAGACGTAACTGGCAGTGCTTCCAAGGCGATGTAGCGACTGTCAGCCTCTCTTGCCACGCTGTTCTTCACCCTTGATACCTGCAATCTCTCCGTGAGGTTACACAAGGCTACCCCCTGTATCACATGATCACGCGAATCACTGTCGCGTTTCGAATTCTTTCAGGAGCAATCTCCTGAAAAATAATTGTCACCCCCTTTCTCAACTTCACAAACCACCATTCCTATGAGCTTGCGTCTCTTACTAGCTTCACCATGGCTTTATTTTCATCTATCGATGGGTCATATATAGTACCACCCGCGGGTCGATACTTGGCGTCTGGCTACGCCGCAGATGTCTACCAGCTCGACGGTCAAAGTCTCGTCCTCAAACGACCCAAATCTTATCCAGGAGACCTCTCCGGGAATCGGCACTTTCGCGGACTCGTCGACAATGAGAGACGCATCTATGAGCTTCTCGGACCCCACGAGGGAATCTTGAGATTCTACGGCTGCCCAGACGAGGAGACAGGAGCGCTCAAGCTAGAATATGCAGACGGCGGCGATCTGTGCGGCTACATCACGACCCAACCCAGACCCAGCGACGCTCACCGCTTCGAAATGATTCGACTCCTGTCAACGACGTGGCTGTACATCTACACGCGCCACGTGCTGATCCAGGACATCAACACGGACAACGTCCTCGTCCACCGCGCGATGCCCAAGGTCGGCGACTTCACCCAAGCCATCGTCTACCCCGGGGGGTGCCCTCCGCCGCAGCACGACCTTTGGATCGACATGATTGGTATTGGCTGTGTCCTGTACTCTATCGAGAAGTGGGAGGTCTTTGATTACGATTACTTCTCAGACCAACGATGGCCGGAGCCCGCAGACCTCAGGTCTGTAGAGGGCATGGCCTTGGGCCCGGTCATCACCAAGTGCTGGGAGCGTGGATACACTTGCATGCAGGACTTTCACGACCATGTCATGCGCCTGCTCAAGTTGTGAAAGGAGAGTCCTGGCGCATTCTCTCCCTCTGAGGGATGTTAATCGACCTATCGCCATACAACGAACCCAATACTTCATCTTCATGCACTTGGTTCGGCGAGTTTAGAGGTTGGAGGGCAGCAAGGATATCTGCCGAGCAAGGATGGAGGACATCCACTGTGGTCACTTGGTCTATCACGCCTCTTTTGCACTGTCGTCAAATCTCTCGCATCAAGCCACACATAGGTCATGTCAGCTGCCTCTACCGGTCGCCTTACGTAGGCCCCTCCGTCGAGGCGCAAAGCTAGCTCAAGCCCCATAATCTGCCATGGTGAAGCGGCGACAGATGACGGGTCAAAAAAGGAAACAAGTTTGATTAGAGAGACCACCAAGTCCACTGCCGTTGTTCGAGGTACGATATCGGGTAACGAACACGATCACTGGGTAGACGGGACCACTCCCGAGTTCGTGAGGCTTACTCGGTACTTGTGTATTACCTGCCCGGGCGGCCTGGGTACTCAGTTTCAGCCTCCCCACTTGGTAGCGAGCAGTCAGCAGCCGTGTGTGTGTGTGTGTGTTTTATGTCTAGTATCACATCCATACATACATGGTATACATGGTACGGGTCGGGTCCCTGCTACCTCATCCAGGCATAGGCACAGGGCATAGGTTGATATTACATGGGTAACTATGCGAAAATGTGAACATCCACGTCTCCCCACATGACGATACCACATACGGTAGTTCCTACACAGACAGAGTAATTTAGCGACCTCTACCGAGTCCTTGGAAGAACCATCCACGATCAGAAAAAGACCTAGTCGCATGTCCACTTAATTACCTACCTACCTATCTACCTACCTATCTACCAAGGTAGGTAAGCAGGTAGGTAGGGAGGTCGTAGTCCGGTACCCGTAACACGGACACGGCGATACTTGTCCTTGTCCTCGTAGACCTTTCCCACCTGCACCCGTGCGTGTTCCTGCCAAGGACTATCTTGTGTAAGTAGCTATCTGGGTATCGAACGACAGTGCCATAGAGATGTAGATACGATTACAAGTACAAGTACATTTACTTGTACAACCCAACCCAGCCTGTTCGAGTTCTTTTCCTGATGTGGTACTATACTACTACTTCTTGATAGTTCTAACTAGGAGCGATTTGTAGCGACAGGTTGGGGCGGCCCCAGTGTATTGAGTACTCGGGAAGGAAGCAGGAAGCAGTGTACTAAGTATGGAGTGTAGAGTGTAGAGTTTATGGTCCCGAGTACAGCGTATATTGGTCACCTCCATCGAGACGTGTTAGCCATGTGAAGCAGCCTCCTTCCCGTCGGCACAAATGGTAAACAAGCGGGAAACAAGAAAAGTTTAGCTCCATCCTTTCCTGTTATATTGTATTGTATTGTATTGTATTCCACCAATACCGACGATATCTAAAGACGCAAAACACGGTGCAACACCGTGACCAATCTATCGCCACAATCGTCCGGGACGTTCTGGCTCCTCCACGCGACGAACCGGTCTGGCCTGACGAGCACGGCCCCGTCCTCATCCACCCCTCTGAGCTGGGCCCAGTCCATATAGACGTCCTCAAAGTCCTGTCTGTGGCCGATGGCAAAGACGTCGATGGGCGTCTTCAGCTCCCGCCGAACTCGTTCCGCCGCGCCGCGCCACGCCTCTCGTCCGCCGATGCCGGTGAAGATCGTGAATCGGCCTTTGCCGCACAGGTCGATTGTGGAGATCTTCTTCCCCGGCACGAGCGTCGTCAGCCACGCGTGCGGGACGCGACACCCGGGGTACGTCGACGGCTCGTGGTGGCGGATGGGGTCTTTGGCGAACGCCGGTGGGGATTGGAACTCCTCGTCGTCCGTGTACACTGCCGCGTGAGGTGCCGTGTATCTCTGGTTCATCTCGATGCCCAGGCCCTGGATCTCGGATTTCGTCGCGTGCAGGGTCTTCTGGAAGACTTGTCGACGGCGGCGACCCTGTGGGGAATCCTGCGCGAACTCGTGCCAGATTTCCTTGCGCTTCTCGATGTCGTCCTCCAAAATGCCCAGGTTGTCCCACAGCGGGCCATAGTCGTTAAATCCTTGGTTTGCCCTGTTTGCTCAAATCAATTGGCACTGTTTCTTTTTTTGGTAGCGATCGATCCAGAAAGGGCTGGAAGCTAGAAGCTGGAAGATGAACTTACCGAGCAACCACACCTTGTCCTACCGGCTGACGCTCAACGCTGTATGACTCGAGTAGTTCCGGCCCTGCAAGGCCTTTGAGGACGTATGCGACTTTCCATCCGAGGTTGAAGGCGTCTTGAATACATGTATTCGACCCAAGGCCGTTCATGGGCGGGTGTCGGTGGACCGCATCTCCCAGGCAGAATCTGTGATAGTGTCAGCTCAACAATAACAGCAACCCTCTCGAAATCTCCTATAAAGACTTACACCTTCCCTTTCGAGTACTGCTCCGCGACAGTGTCGTTGATCCGCCACTTGGAGACACCGAGGATCTCAACCGGGATAGAGTCGTCCCCGATAAACTCCTTGATGCGGCCCAGCCATTGCTCGTTGGTGGGTTTGTGGTCGACCCACGCAGCCTTTCGATCGGGGAAGACGACAAACATCCATTCATCCCACGGCTTCACCATGCGCACCACGCAGATCCACGCCCAGTCCGGGTGTTCCTTGTCCGGCTGCATGATCCAGTGCAGGTTGCCCATCCGCGCATCCATGAGGTGAGCCATGTCCGCCCTGACCACGACGTTGTACGCGATACCCTTGTCGGGTCTCTGGATCAGCGGTAAATCTATCTGCGTCGCCACGCGGCTTCGAGCCCCATCCGCGCCGAACAGATATCGACAGCGGATTTGGAATTCGACCCCGTTGAGCTTGTCCCTCAGCGACACCAGGATCCGACCGGTTTCCTTGTCTTCGACGAACGAGACGAACTCGGTATCGAACCGGCATTTGAACCCGTGAAGTGTCGCGTAGCGGACCAAGATGGGCTCCAGAAGTGTCTGTGGCAAGTCGACAGGATCACAGGGACTGGCTTTCTCGTAGTCGCCCTTTCCAAAGATGAAACAAGATCAGCGTCAAGTGGTAAGAATTTTGAGACTTGATGATCACCTTCTGCTCCGGGTCGTTGCCCCACGAATACATCCTGCCAAACTCCTCCCCGGCAAACGAGTGCGCCCATCTCACGTGCTGCATGCTCCCATTCGGGGTTGCGACTTGCTTGCAGTCTCTCTCGAGGTCAATGTCCCTCAGGCATTCCGATTACGACTTAGTCTGAAAGTCTCTGGGAGAAAGAGCACAGTACTTACCCATGGCAGCCATATTGGTGATGTGAGCTCTTGGAGTGTCGGCCGTAGTCGAGGCAATGGCGACGAGGATGCCTTGTATTCCTATAACACATAATCGACTCAGGACATGCCAGAGGTAAAAGTAAGACGACTCTCCCTACCTTGTGATCCTAGAAAACATGCCAAAGAAGCACCAGCTGGGCCTGTACCAACGATGAGAGCGTCGGTGTCGACGACTCTACAGCCATTGTCGCTGTCTTGACTGGCCAGAGAGATGTTGGTAATGTCGACAACCATCTCGATCAAAATACTGTGGTAAAGGGGTCCAGGTATAGGTAGGTATATTCAACAGACATGAGTCTTGTGTGTTTAACATGAATCGACTTATAATAGACAAGAACCTGCGGTGTCGTGTGTCTGTCTGGCTCACAGAATGGATCCACACCCTCCAGGCTATACCTGAATCGGTGTCGGGAGGAGAGGGGGTGCATTTCGGCCCGTGGTTGCAGACTCGGAAAACTTGGAGGAACGCCTAGTCTTACCTCAGATGAAGACTGGAGAATATTGTCAAGGTGGAATCATCTGTAATCTTGAAGACCAATTCTGTGGTTGGCTCGAACACATCAGAGACTTCTTTGATGGAAAAGAGGTGGTGTGACTCTTTGAATCCGGGCAGGTGGTGGTTCCCTATGGGTAGAATGAATCGATGTTACGAAGCATATCTCAGTGCTGTCTCTTGCAAGAGCTTGAGGAAATGGGTATCGCAATGCATTGGTATCAGCCGTGACGCCTCAAGAGTCCGGACCAGCACCAGTCCTCTATTGTTGTATCGCCATGCCACCCTTAGACAACCCCGGATAAGTGACTCCTAAGCCTTGGATATCCTGCAAGAACGTCCGAACAGATCTGCAAAGAGGTGTGCTGACATTCTCCCCGTTGCGCAGAAGCGATATACTGAGCTCGAGGGTCTCTGAAATCTGCAAAAGAGGTGTGAAGCTTCCGTCCGGCACCTGCAAGCACGGCACTTTTCCTTTGTCCCAGTATCCGATTAGAGAACCAGAAAACAGGGCCGAGTCTTCCAGTTCCCCGTCAATCGGATCCAGACCCTGGTACTGCTTGGCTGAGAGGTGCCCAGAGTTAGCGAGAGACGGATGGGAAGTGCAGTCGCGGTCATCGATATTGCCCTCGTCGGCTTGGGCAGCCATACCGTACGCCCAAAGGAGCAAGGCTGCTCGTGCCACTGCCAACGGCCACCACAATGGCCTAGCCGTCCCTTCTGCAACGACTCTGAGGGTATGCATGATTTGTCCGGCATGAAGAAGCGCTCGTGCTGCACCTGAGGTCTTTGCCCACCTCCTGAATGAAGGCATCAGCATCCTGCCCTCTACAAAACCTTCCTTCCCCGCAAACAGTTGAACGTCATCAAACGATACATAAAGCTCCATGGCTATTAGGTGTGCCATCAGGATGCACGACAGGTCGGTGCCGCAGCGTATAGGAGTCACATGTGGCATTACTCGTCGATACAAGAGATGCCATTTCACCAACAGGTAATGAAGCTCCTCGCGTCGAAGCTGGCCATACTCGGTCGATGCAGACATCGTACATGTTTCTGGGTAGAACTCTTCTTCTTCGGGCACAAACCTCTTGGTTTGGCTATACTGTGACACCAATGTTTGGATACTGCACAGGAGCAGTCGAACCTCAAATGGAGTTACAGCGTCCTGGAATTGGAAAATGTTGCCAGAGAGAAAGCGCCGGTGAAAGGCGGCCAGGGAATGCGGGCATTTTAATGTTGCCACCGTCGACGACGTCGGTGTCGTTAACTCGGATTGGTGCAATTGAAGCAAGTCTTTCCATGCATTGCCACTCGATGCAGCAAACAAAGCCTCGTTGCTGGGCATCGGACAACGCATCTCGGTAAAGGACAAAGTCGTAGGGACGCCATTGAACAGACTGATCTCCTGCTCGACGACATACCACACATATGCCAATCTGGAAAGAGCGTGTCAGAAGTATAAGGCATGTTGACAAGCATACTACATACCGCCGGCGTGTTTCTGTCATAACCCAGTCTCTCCACTCAAAATCAACACTCGAGAGATTGATCTCGAGTATTCTTTGCTGGGCTCGTTCGTGAAGGCCTCGTCGAGACATCATCTGTTGCCATAATCAGCCATGCCACAACTAGGAGCAATAAATCTACCGTCGTGTATGAGCTTCTCAGGGCTTCGGCAAGTTCCATCTGCCTCTTGTTGCCTGACCAGATGCCAAATGCAGTGATCAGAATGGCAGTGCTGGTGAGATATATGTCTTTGGTCTGATTCGCATCTCTCAAGAAAATCTCGTAGAGGACTTGCAGGATAATGCTTGCCAAGTCGGTAGCAAAGGTTTGAACCTCTGGCACGGGGATCATCAGAGCCCCAGACACGAATGTACTCAGCAGCTGCAGTTGCATTCCCGGTCCGTTGTAAGGCATGGCGTGATCCTGATTCAATGTGCCAGGATGTGTGATGGGATAGAATACAGCCAGTCGTGAGAGATAGGCATCAAAGATGGTCTGAACCGTCCTCAGAGGTGGGAACGTGGTGGGGATTCTTCCCATCTGGTCCTTATCGAGCACTTTTGCCAGGACGATATGAATGGTTGCCATGATCGAGTCCCGTGCTTCTTCTGGGATGGGAACGCTGGCATTGTTTTCATGGGACTGGCCAAACTCGTCCACCTTTGCCCAAGCCTGCTTGCTTTGAAGAAATTCACAAATGACAGAAGTTCGGAGGGGATTGCCTTTTGGGTCGGGCTTATAAAGCTGGGGATAGTTGTCGTACCTCTCGCGGTCGTCAATCGAGATGTCTGAGCCTTGTGTATGGTCCTCCGGGCTTTCGTTCGTAGCGTTTATTTGGGGATGCAAGAGATCAGCTGCATAGGACGTGTCAAGAAAGAGGCCTGGTCCACCCTGTTCGTCGAAAAAGAGTGAAAAGTCGTCCCAAGCGGGACTAAACGTGCCAGTCACTGAAGGCTCGTTACCTTGCCACCCTGAATCTGAATTCGGGGCGTCCTTGGGAGAAGATTGGTCTTCACTAACGAGAGGGTACAAGGTTTCCGACAGACGAAAGTCCTCAGCTGTGCCAGACGCCGCGGGGAGAAGTGTGTCGCTGGCTATGCAGATCTCCGGAGCTGTTGAATGCTCAATCTTTAACGATGTGTTAGACGAGCCGCGAAACAAAAGCAGAAGGCGAAGCCCGACTTACATTGGCCTGTGACCTTTGAGCGCCATTCTCTGAATTCCCACGGGTTCGTTCAAGCACACCCGAAAGTCTTCGCTCACGCAACGACGGGTCGACACATAACCTCTTGAACGCGACGTGGTCTCTTTCCAAAGTGCAAGCCGAGTTCTGCTTGCTGCATCTGCCGCAAGGAGACTTTCCATCACACCGTACTTTCATCCTTGCACACCGATCGCAGGCAGCGACTGTTCTGATGGGCGTCTGGGTTTCGAGCCCACTGTTTGGACCCATATGTGCACGAACCGGGGGCAAAATACCATGACTCTTCTCATGGCGCTTCAGCGCATCCCTATGTGCACACGTTTAGTCGGGTCGTAGCAATAATTGGATTGGAAGTGCATACTTTCGCGCAAACTTTTGCGAACAAACTCCGCACGAGTATGAACGAAATGGATTATCTGGCGTGGAGTGGAATATTTTAGCATTGTGGTTGTAGTTGTCGAGTGTTGCGATACTTACGGATCTGCCGATGCCGTTGGAGATGTTCACTTCTCGAGAACTCCTTCGAGCACTGGTTACACTGGTGTTTGGGCCGCTCTTTTCCAGACATTTGAACAAGCGATTGCAAACCACCTGCGGGCCGAATACCTCAGATTGTTTTGGTTTTGAAGGGAATAGACATCAGCCGCGGGAGATGGGCATGTCAACGGTGTAGTTTGGAAACCTGTATCAAGCGCACAAAATAGAGGGAAAGAGTAACAAAATGGAGAGCAGTAGCCTTCACTGCAACAACGATTTGCGACGCCACACGTAGCTGTATCGGAGAGTTCAGTCTCGTCAAGCACTAAATGGACGGGTGTGCAAAGGAATGGCCAAGATTTCGCCGCAATAGCTCGGTCGTCAGCTAAGTACCAAGTACTTCCATGTACCTCGCAGTCGATTATTGGCGGGTTGACTCTGTTTACTGGTAGGAAGGAGGAACAGAGAAGGCGAGGGCAGATAAGGCTAAGCGACCTTTCATGCCAAGGCAGGTTGAGGGATGCAGGAGCGGGGTTTTGAATCCGTTTGATTCGGAAACCACCCAGGTTCAAGCTATTTACGAAGATTAAACATTGGAGGCCGTTTATCGTGGGCCGCTCTATCTCCTTGGCTGGCAGTGGCTGCTTCTTCTTGTTTTGCGATCTGATTGAAGATATAAAGGTGGGATCTGGTCCATAATGTTGGGGGTACTGCCTGAGCCACACAGATTCAGCGTCACGATTCATCGTGTAAAAGGAGCGCCGCTGTCGACTGCACTGGAGGACAATTATCCATCATCCCCATACCCCAGCGACAACTGCTGCAGGTCGAAGTTGGGGAGACGCGGGGACTGGCCAGCGTCGACAATTGGAGAAGGAAAAGCGCTAGTTCAGCTAGTACAGCCACCACGCAACCAAAGCCAATCACCATCGTCAGATTTATGCACCAACGTGACTTTGGTTAGTAACTTTTTCCCTACTCTGGCAGCATGTGTGAAGTGTCACGTGGCAGTCTTTCGTCCCTACCAGGAACTCTGGTACCGTCTAAGGAAGTCAGTGTGGATGCTTTGTCAGGGGATCCCAGGTTTCTGGGGTGCTGTGCTGCATAAACAACAGGAAAAATACAAGTGACATCCAAATTCTAAACTGTCAACTCTCAAGGACCAATTCGACGGCTTCTCTGTTTCATTGTGTCCGTCATTGTGACAAACGTGCCACATACGTGTACTCTTTTATGGATGTGCGACTGCTCCACAGGTTTACCACCACCAACTTGCAACCAAGCCTATTCGACTCTTTTCTTCAGATATCAAGCTAGACATATCTTACAACAGTCTAAGTCAAGAAGTACTCCATCGGGGGCTCCGACACGCCGTGCACCGACATCCCAGGTCTCCCCCACCCCCACCGGTCCGATCGAGGGGGTTCGTGGACGCGACTCACTATTGGATCATTCCGATCACAAAGCAAGCCAAGCAGGATTGTGCTTATTGGCCCAGCTTCACTTCGCCAACCCACAGATTGCTCGCACAGAAGCGGCTAGTTCGTTATCTTCTGAATACTTGACCTTGGCGTGAATGGTTCGCGCGAGTTTGCTAAAACCCCAGACTCGCTTCTCAGCGAGCAATAGCCATGATGCCGTTGGGCAGGGTCTTTACTTGTACATCAATCTGCAATACGAGGTGGGGGCGCTAGGATACCTTCCTCTTTCTGGCCCCTGACCCCGTCTGGAGAAGGACACATGGAGTCGCCAATCTGGGGAAGGACATACAAATATGGCCTGTTATACCCCGCGAGCGTGGGCTGACATTCAGCTGTCGAACCCGCTTCGCCAAAAGTTGACTGAACCCCCGCAGCCATGACGGCCAAGACAGACAGTGAAATTGACGTCGAGAAGCTTTCGAGCAACCCTGAACCAGAAGCGACTCATCTCGAGCGGCCGACGATTGACTTGGGCAATGAGGCTGTCTTGCTCGACGTCACTGCCGGCCATATTGATGGTGCTCTTCTCGCTGGCTTGAAACTGGCGAAAGATGGACATGTAAGAGCAAAGCCCGTTTCCTCCTCTCGAGCATGGCTCAATAGAGTTGACGGTTTCGACAGACAGTCCTGATTCCGCAGCCCTCAGAGGATCCCAATGACCCTTTGAATTGGTCTCCCTTCAAGAAGCATATGATTCTTGTCATCTTGGGCATCGCGGCTGGCTTGGGTGATCTCACATCCACCTTGGGGATCCCTCCCATCATCTTACAGGGCGTCAAATGGAATTTATCTCCCTCGGTTGTCAACTACAACAACAATCTCAATGTTCTCATGCTGTAAGTATTTCGATACCACGAAGGAGACACAGCTGAAAATCTGTGCTTAGAGCCATCGGTGGCCTCTTTTGGGTCCCGTTTGTATATTTCTGGGGCCGAGCTCCAGTGTTGTTCTGGACGACCTTGGCTGGCACGCTCTTCTCACTGGGCACCGTTCTCACAGACGACTTTGACACGTACTACGCTCTTCGTGCGCTGCAGGGCTTTTGTCTGTCCTCGGTCCAGGGCATTGGCCTCAACTTTATCAAGGACATGTTCTTCTTCCACGAACATGCTCGCAAGATCGGCATCTGGGCCGCAATCTTCCTGACCGGGCCGTATCTTGGCCCGCCCTTTGGAAATTTCATCATTGCCGGCACTGGTGGATACATCGGATGTCTCTGGCTGGGTTTCGCGTGCTGCTGTGTCAATCTGGCTCTGATAATCCTGTTCTCGGATGAAACATGGTACAAGCGCGAGGTTCCGATCGAAGACCAGCCAGTCCGTGGTCAACGACTATTTCGCGTGGTTGGCATCTGGCAACTGACCATCCAGAAGGGGTATTTCCTGTCCGTTCCGGAGTCGTTTCATCGACTTTTTCGGGTTTTCCTCAAGCCCATCATCATACCGAGCATGATCTACTTGTGAGACTACCACCACCGCAAGCATTTATCTACCAGGCTAATACATATCTAGCGGCATCAACATCATGTGGGCCGTCGGCATCAATATCGGGACTTCAATTCTGTTCACCGTCCCCAAAGAAGCCGGAGGATATGGCTTTGGGCCCAACGCCCTTGGAGCAATCTGTCTGACCCCGGCGGTGGGCACCATCCTCGCAGAAATCTGGGGCCATTTCTTCAACGACTGGCTTGCCAATCGTTACATCAAGAAGCACGAAGGCGTGTTTGACCCCGAAGCCCGCCTCGTCACAAACTACGTGGCAGCCGCCCTGATGGTCCCGGGACTCGTCATCCTCGGCGAGGCCCTGCAGCATACACTCCACTACAGCGCCATCATCATCGGCTGGGGTGCGTACACGGCGGGCACACTTGCCGCGTCTGTCTCATTGACCGCGTATCTGCTGGACGCGTACCCCATCGCTGCTGGGGAGGTCAATGCTCTGCTCAACTTTGCCCGGGCCATCAGCGGCTTCTCGGTCGGGTATTTCCAGGTGCAGTGGGGTGCGAAGGTCGGGTATGATGGGTCTTTTGGGACACAGGCCGCCATCGTCGGCGTGTCTGTGAGCATTATTGTCATTCTCCATATCTATGGCGGTCGAATGCGTGCCAAGGGCGGGCACATATGAGCGACAGTCTCAGCGTAGTCTGTTGGTGCTGGGTGCGCTCCAAGAGTCCTTTCTGAGGAGTTTTAGATACTGCGATGAGCACTTTCGCGTCTGGTCTCGGACGGTGAAGCCATAGAGACATTGACATGGTCAATTCAGGTACAAGAGTCGTCCAATGTTGAACTAAGCGACTCATCCCAGTAGATCAAGAGAATATCTATCCCTATAACGTATTATTCGCTCTAGCAAGCTCACAGATCCTGCTTCAACATCCTCGCATTATTCGACGCCTCAAACATGTTCAGAATCTGACTGTGCGCTACCAACAAGACACCCCCTCCGGGACAGAACCGCAGAAGCTTCGCAGTCAGGCCTTTATACAGACCCCGGATACCCTCCTCTCGCGCCACCGTGATCAACGCCGGGAAAGCCCAGTTATACTTTGCCACGGCGCCTTTTGCCCGGGTCGACGCCTGGATCCTCGTCTTGACCACGTCCAAGGGCGTGTTAAGCACGGTGCCCAAGCTGCCGCCGATCGCGCCGGTGACAAAGTTCGTGAGGGTCTGCTCGACGTCCGTCGAGGGCGCGGGCAGCGCCGCCTTGACTTTGAAGATGCTCCCAAAGTACCCCGCGTTCCACACGATGTGGCGCCACAGGGTGCTCTCGAAGCCTTGGTACAGCACGAGGAGGCCCTCGCTCTTGACGACGTGCGCCACGCACCGCGTCACGGACTTGTATCTGCTCGCGACAGAGGGGTCTTGCAGTCGGACCTTGACGAGCTCGAACGGCGTCACCACCACGGCCTCCACGGCGCCGGCGCTCGAGCCGGCGAGTAGGGCTACGGTCTGATTGACTTTCGGGGCGCCGAGGATGCGCAGGTACTGTCTGGTGAAGATGTCGTTGGACGAGAATTTGACTGCTCTAGAAGAGAGAGAGAGATAGAGTCAACTCAGTCGACGCTGCGTCATCAATACATGTTATGGCTGGGAAAGAGACAGACCTTTTCGGGGTCTCCATCAGGATGGGCACGGTGATGCCACGGTACAGGTGTCGGAATCTGCCATGCTTATCGGTGAGTACTTTTTCTCTGAGCCGTCAGTGTAGGTAGTGTGCAGTGAGAGATACCCTTCATGCCTGATGATCTTTACGAAGCAGTCCATCACACCCCGGTACGACTCTGCCGAGAGGCTCTTCGATCGCTGCAGTTGTCTTTCGCAGAGTCAGATCATTGTTTGAGATCAGTGATGGCTGTACGTACAGCCTGGTCTTGACGACGTCCAAGGGGTACCTAGCCGTACATATATCAGCCCCGTGTACCCTCCCAATGGTCCAATGCTCCTGGCACTGCCACAAGCACTGTAGTTGTACGCACATGATCAAAATCTAAACGACAGCACATTTCATTTTCAGTCAGCTCCTCAGTCATTCAGCAAACCACCCTCCACGGTGCCTTGCACCAAGACTATCGCCATCACCTTCGTCATGACCACATACCTCCGAAACACCTGCTCCCGCTCCTGAAAGAAATTCACATCCAGCCCTGTCAGTGTCGACTCTCTTGCCTTCGCATGGCATGGTTCAAGCTGACGTACCGGCCGCAAACTCCTGCGTAAACGTCACGTTTCTTTTCTGAGCCATGGCTCTTCTTGCCCAACAAGATGATATTCTAGAAATCTCTGCTCAAAAACGACGGGAGCGATTGGGCAAGGCTGGATGGAAGGTTTGTCCCGTCATCAGCTCAACTCCTACGGTAGTATGCAGTGTCGGTATGGGCTTGCATAAACACTCTGTCTACCCCTACCCACTGGAGGCTGAATCCGGACTCAGCTACAAGTGTGAGTGTGCCACAAATCCATAGAGCCAACCCCGTGCGATGTGGGGAGATGGCCTAATGATACTGCTACAAGTAGATTAGGTATGGACTATCGAGGTATAGTATTGTGGGTTTGGACTTCTTTTTGGCCCAACCCCCCCCCCCTCCCCCACATCGAATTATACTTTCTGCAGGACAGCCTTGCCAATGCTCAAGCAGCGCCAGATCACCAAGATTACGAGTAGTCTATTCTGTTTTTGCCCTTAGCCAGCATTGCATCTAGATTGTTACAAGGACACCTTGCGCATCATTTCGTCCTAAAACCCCAGGAATGGATGATGAGTCGCCATATCATCCATTCTATCCCCGCCCTTCGACACTGGTGTCAGCAGGCACTCCTTATGAGCGGCCCCTCCACGCCTCCTCGTCAGCCAACTGCACCACTAGCTCTCAAATCACGGATCTTTTCAGGTGCCAATCCCAGAGCTGTCCTCAGAATCTCATCCGTATGTTGTCCAAGTAGAGGTGGTGGCGATCGTATCGAAGGTCGAGAGCGTGAATACTTGATGGGCGTGTTGACTAGGTCTATCACACCGCAGCTCGGGTGGTCCACCGAGACGACCATATCGCGGGCCCGGACTGTGCATTGCCTGTCAGTTCTGCAGCCAGCAAGATTCGGGGAAACTTACCGTGTTCGTGATTGAGCGTGTCCATCAGGTCGTTGACTTTGGCATACGGAAGGCCTGTGCCGTCGAAAATGTCGAGCCACTCTTGCGTCGTTTTCTGCCGGGTGATCTCCTCAATGGCCGGTTCGAGGACGCTCCGATTTGCAACCCGTGCTGCATTCGTAGCAAAGCGCTCATCACTGGCCCACTCCTGCCTCCCTAGTCCTGTACATAGAATTCCGAAGAGTCGGTCATTGCCGCCGCCGAAAAGAACGTCTCCATCGGACGTCTTGAATGCTCGATAAGGTACGACAGAAGCTTAAAGCCACAGTTAGCTCAAGGAACGAATAATCCAGTTCAAATACCGTACGATGTGCAGTGCCCCATCTGCCACTGTCCCTCTTCTTCGAGATCAAGACAGATTCGGCCATGTTCGACAATGTAGCAACCTGACAGTCGCTCAGACACACATCCAGATGTTGTCCTCGATTCGAGTTGTGCCTCTCGAGAAGTGCCGCCATAATGCTGTTGCAGGCGTACATGCCCGTGGTCAGATCTGTGACCGCGCAGCCAACCTTGACTGGCGGACCATCTCTCGTCCCCGTAATATGCATCAATCCCATCTCTCTGCCGATACAATTAGTCCCTTTGCCGTGTATTGGACCATGTTTGAAACCTCACGCTTCCACCATCACGTCATATCCAGCCCGGTCGTGGTATGGGCCGTACTGACCGTATCCAGTTATACTCGCGTATATCAGCCGTGGATTCGTCTTTTCCAAAGTCGCAAAGTCCAGTCCATATCTCTTCAGCGTCCCAGGTAGAAAGTTCTCGACAAATACATCGGCGGTTCGTGCTAGTTCTCGGATGATATCTGCACCTTCTGGATGCTGAAAGGAGACACCCGCCGACTTCTTGTTGCGATTCACCTGGCCTTCTATGTCAGTGTCGTCTGAGATCGCAGCACTAACGAACTGCTCTCACCGAGAGGTAATATGCACTTTCGCCAGGTCCGCTCCGGCCATCGAGGTAAGGGGCGTAAGGTGGACCCCATTGTCGCGTGTCGTCGCCGCGGACCGGGTGCTCGATTTTGGTGATCTCGGCGCATGGAGGCCATCAGCAGAGAGGTAATCGAGTCTGTCGTCTTCACTTACCCAAGGTCGCCAAGAATTTGCGTGCAATATGGCTGGAATCCTGTCAGACGAGAAAGGTCAAGTGGATGATGGCAACCTACTCCAGCCAGAACTCTTGTGAGATCCACGACCTTAATTCCCTGCAAGGGGAGGCTTTTCTCAGAGGATAGCGACGCAATTTTTCTGCAAGGCACAAGCTTCGTTCTAGGGGCCAGCCGCGACAGTTGCCTCCCAGCAACTGTGACAGGAATCATGTTGGAGGTTTTCTCTCAGCAGGTCATTGCTCAAGATGGGGAACTCTTCAAAGTGCGCGGGTCTTTCTGTGACTGAATGGGCATATCTGTGGTATAGCCAGACCGTGAAATGCTCTTTTGGACAATCACACAAAGTGTTTGGTATCATGTGGGTTCATCGTCGCAATTGGGAAACTGGCAAATTGTCGACTCTTTTGGGGCCCTACGGTACCATTTTCCAGGGGCTGAAGGTGCCTAAGGAGGATTGGAAGTGGGGCCTATAGGCGTTGCACCCGCCTAAATCGGTGCCCAATGTCCAAGTGGGAGTCCTTGTTTCGCCTGGAGAATCAGTCGCTATGGTAGACCTGGTATTTTCAATTGACTCTAGGATGGTGTACTCTCCAGCCAATTGCTTCGGTGTCAAACTACACCCTTGAACCACGATGTCGAAACTGCAGATATTCCTACACTGCCGTGGAGGCACGAGAAACCCATTCACCGTCGTGTATCCTCAATTTCGCTCATTCTCCAGCTGTCGTTCCCGATGTCGGATCAACAAATTCTGGACCTCGCCCTTCGAAGCCGTCGCCGACATCAAGAGTGGCGACACCGTCCTGGTCGGCGGGTTTGGGTTGTCGGGAGTACCCATGACACTGATCAACGCCCTTCGCGACCACCCAGAAATCAAGGATCTTACGGTGGTGTCGAATAACGCTGGGATGCCAGGCATAGGACTCGGCCAACTGCTGGACACGAAGCAAATCAGCAAGATGATTGCTTCGTACATTGGGGAAAACAAAAAGTTCGAGTCCATGTATTTGTCCGGCGAGCTCTCCTTGGAGCTCACGCCGCAGGGGACAATGGCAGAGAGATGTGCAGCTGGGGCAGCTGGCGTGCCTGCATTCTACACACCAGCCGCTCTAGGAAGTATAGGTAAGAGACCTGGATAGCTAGCCACCGTTTCCAGAGGACTCAAATTCGTTACAGTGCAGACGGGAGAGCTTCCAGTGCGGTACAAGCCCGACGGCTCAGTTGACCTCATGTCCAAGCCTCGCGAGACACGCAGCTTCAGAGGCAAGGACTATCTGTTGGAAGAATCAATCTTTGGAGACGTCGCGCTGATCAGAGTCGACAAGGCCGATCGGATGGGGAATTGCCGGTTTCGAAAAGCACAGAACAATTTCAATGAGGCCATGGGGAAAAATGCAAAGCTGACAATCGTCGAAGCGGACCATCTCGTTGAGGCTGGAGACATTGCCCCCGAGGACATTCACCTACAGGGTATCTATGTTGATCGAGTCATACAAGCGACTGTGCCCAAGGAAATCGAAAAGTTCACATTTGCCAAAAGTCCCGAGGAGCAGTTGCAGCAAGGTGAGTGGTGAGCACAATCAGCTGCAGATTTACACTGACAAATATCCAAGTGGATGCTGCATCGGCCCGCAGAGAGCGTATCGTGAAACGAGCATCCAAGGAGCTCAAGGACGGAATGTATGTCAACCTCGGCATCGGTATGCCTCTGCTGGCACCAAACTTTGTTCCCGGCGGTGTCGAAATCGTGCTTCAATCGGAAAACGGCATCCTGGGAATGGGCAGATACCCAGAACCCGGACAAGAGGATCCAGATCTCATCAACCCAGGCAAGGAGACCATCACGCTGAGCCCCGGAGCGTCGGTCTTTGGGAGCCATGAGAGCTTTGGAATGATCAGGGCCGGGAAAATAAATCTGACTATGCTGGGCGCACTGCAGGTCAGCGCAAATGGAGGTAAGCTCAGCAACACGAGATGACTTTGGGCAATACGGCCTAACACCAAGCAGATCTGGCAAACTTCATGCTTCCAGGCAAGGTGAAAGGGATTGGAGGTGCGATGGACTTGGTGGCCAACCCACAGGAGACCAAGGTTGTCGTTCTCATGGTATGTGGCTTTCTCAAGGGAGGCGGATCTCAGTACTAAATACCTCACCAGGACCACGTGGACAAGAAAGGAAACCCCAAGATCCTTCCCGGTGAGTTTCGTCCCTGTCTCACAGAGCCAGTGATTGTTGACAGATATATAGCCTGCACATTTCCCTTGACTGGGAAGCGGTGTGTCTCCCGAATCATCACCGATCTTGCTGTGTTCGATGTTCAATCAGACGGGCTGGTGTTGATAGAGGTGGCTGAGGGAAGCAGTATGGAGGAAGTCAGAAGCAAAACAGCTGCTGCATTTACTGTTGCCGATGATCTGAAAACATTCTAGATATCACACACAGGATGGAGCAGGGGGTCATGGAGTGTTTTGCCCGGTACACGCACCGAAGTGTTGGATGTCAACATGGCATATGCTCTGTGCGCGAAACTTGGTCTCCTCGAATCTGAAATAGATGGAATTTTGACATTTGATGGCTCTTGATCTTCTATAGTTGTTCCCCAATATCTAAAAGCAGCATACATCAACCGCTATATTTTTATTTTCTCAAGGCTAGGACATCATCGACCATGCGCGTCGACGATCCCAGGTAATTGACCGGATCACACAACTTCCCCAGCTCATCCATGCCCAGAGCATCAACGATGGACTTATCACGGCTCAAAGCCTCCAGTAGGGAGGTCTTGTCCTGAACTGCATCCTGACAGGCCTGGTACACCACGTCGTGTGCCTTTTGGCGACCGATGAACGGCGCAAGACCCATCATGACGGCCTCTCCGACGATGAGGCCCGCCGTGGAATTCAAGTTTGTCAACATCTGCCTCTCATCGACAACGAGGCCAGAAAGAGCGAATGCCGCCTGGTGCAGAGCCCCGACGGCCACGGTGAAGCTTTCAGGTACTGCAATCCATTCGAGGTGCCACGGTCCAGAAGCGCGTTCAAAGTCCGCGACCATGGCGTCCAGGCCCAAGCCGGCATTCGATCTCAGAACCTTCGACGCCGCGAGCATCAACTCGCTGGAGATGGGGTTCCGCTTCTGCGGCATGGTCGACGAGGCCCCACGATGAGGCACGAATGGTTCCGCGACCTCTGCGAATTCGTTCGAGCACATGATCATGAGATCGAGTGCGATTTTGCCAACAGTTCCACCGATCAACGCGAGCAGATTGAGCGTCTCTGCGATCCCGTCTCTCGCGACATGCCACGAGATTGGGGGGTCGGCCAGACCAATCTCCTTTGCCAGCTCTTTCCGAACCACTATCCCTTCCTCGCCGGCTCCAAGCGAAGCCAGGGTCCCAGCTGCACCTCCGTACTGCACCATCAGGGCACGAGGCTGTACCTGCCTGAGCCTTTCGCGGTGTCGATGCAAGCTGGACAGCCATACCGCGCACTTGTATCCAAACGTCACGGGAAGGGCATGCTGCAGATGTGTCCGTCCCGCCATGGGCGTGTTTTTGTACTTCTCGGCGAGAGACTCTGTGGCTTTGATCACCCTGTCAAGCTCAATTTCCACGATCGACAAGCCTGACCGGATCTGCAACATCGACGCCGTGTCCATGATATCCTGCGTCGTGGCCCCCCAGTGCAGATACTTGCCCGCGTAATCGCCACACATGGTGGCCAGCTGCCGCACGAGCGGGAGGATTGGGTACCCGACGATTTCGGTCTCGTCGCTGAGACGGGAGAGGTCGAGTGACGAGGCTCGTGCCTTGCTGGCTATCTGGTCCGCAGCGTCTTGAGGGATGATCTTTGCCCTCGCCTGAGCTTTCGCAAGCGCGACTTCGACCTCAACGCATCGCTCCAGATACGCTGTGTCGCTGAAGACCTGGTACCAAGAGACAAAGTCAGTACTTATCTTCCACACACGAGAGGAGCTCACGTACCTTGCGGATCTGCTCCGTCCCAAATAGATTTCGGAAAACTCGAGAGTCGATCGCACTGACTCCAGACATTTGTCGACAGTGTCTAGTCAGCGTTTGCCGCACGCTGGGACTGTTGAGCCTGATGTGCAGCTTGGACACAAGCATTCTGGTCGATGCTGACTTTGACACGTTCGTTGAGACACACTCCTAGATACACAACGGCCAGACATGCCTGGTGCTCGACAATCGAAAAGAGCTGTGCCTCTCTTGGTCGAGGGGGTGAGGAATTACCAGATCAGGCTAGACTGTACACAACAAGTGGGGACATAAAACGTGTGGGGGACCACTGAGACACACAAGATCGGAATGGATATGCCGAGCCCAGCATGGTGGACTTGACGCCGAGGAAGGGAAACCCCCCTGTCTTAGCCAACTTTGGGCGGGGATGGTTTGACAATGTCATTTAGTAGCAGCCTTCTTTGAAAGGAAGCCTGTGCAGTCTTTGAACCTTGATCACTAGGTGCGTGATTTCTGTTGGCAAACGCCTCTGTTTCTTTTGGCTTTTTCGCCGTGCATCTTCCCATACGGGCTACCTTTTTGAGTGCGCGGAGTTTGACCATGCATTACTTCACGGTACAGGACTCGACCATTCATTTTCCATATCACAGAACAAATGCGTCGAAATTCCCGTGCCTGATCTTTTATTCGCTACTTAGGCAGTGCTAGTTAACCGGCACAAGTCCCAGATGCGGCAAGAGTCTCTCCCGTATGTAGTCCTCGGCGTCATGAAATTTAACCCCCAGCTTCACCACTTGCGGATCTGGCAACGACACACCCGGGTGCATCCCGACGTCATTGTAGAACCGGAACATGGTATCTCTTTCCGGCACGCCTGTCGTGGGCAGGACCACGTATTCAACATTCTTCCCAGACACTGCATCCTCAAAGTCAGTCATCTGATGATTCGTTTTGGACCTGGAAAGAAGATATACCTTTTTTCGCCGCGGCGACAATGTCTTTCGGCCTCACTCTTGCATTGCTGGCTTGTAGGTACGCACCATCCAGCTCTTGTTTCTTCTCTTCCCATTGGTCGAAAATTGCTTTGACGATGGCGGAGAGGTCTTTTTCGACGTACAGCATCGTAACTTCAAACCATCATGTCAGCGTATACCCTGTCGGTCGTGTCTTCTGTCAGGTGACCTACGCTCAGCGTCGGGCTCGATGATGGGTTGCTTGAAAACGATAGTCTCTGTCTCTTTATTGTACGACATGTGTCCTCGCAGCACCATGTTCTCGTAGAAGTTGCCCGTGTACAGAAAGGTTCCGTGCAGGCCGAGTTCGCGAATGTAGCCGTCGACGAGGTGCTTTCCTGAAGACCCCGAAGTCAGTTGACGCCACATCTGACTATGGCAGTTTGATCCCCTGTTTGTTTACCTTCGTACAGCCGAGTGAAAAACTTGCCGCCGGAGAGAGCATGGGAGCTGGGCATGGTGCTCCAGATGAAGCACTCCACCGTGCCAGCATCATGCGCAGCTTTTGCGAGGTTGCGGCCCTGCTGCTCCTCGCTCATTGGATCATCGATAATTGCCTGTGATGAGCCGTTAGTTGGGCGAGCGCAATGAAAAATGAAAAGCGGCACAAGCGAGCCACACCGGATCGTAGAAATTGGTTACGGCAAACACTCCCCAGCATCCTTCGACCGCCGCAGGAAGGCTCGAAGGGTCGGTGAGGTTGCCTTGGACGAGCTCGGCTCCCGCATCTGCCAGGGCCCGCGACGCTTTCGATTCGGTATCGCGAGTGAGGCATCTCACGGTATATTGTTCGGGATATTGCAACAGCAGTTTCGCCACCGAACCACCTGTGAGCGGTCAGAAGTGATTTGGATTGAGCAGACACAAATCTTGCCTTGGTTTCCCGTGGCGCCTGTAACGAGGACTAGCTTTGGCATGGTGGAATGAACGACTTCGGTTTCCCTGTATTCTGGAAACGTTGTACCCTTTCACGCTTCGGAAACAGCTGTTATCCTGGCAGTAGAGAAGATGCCAGTGATTACGAGAAATGGTATTCGTGTTATCGACGCAATTCTTGGTTACAACTAAACAAAAGTCTTCGAAGCCCGGTTGCGACAATATAGAACTGTGACCTATAAGGTATGTGGGGCATCTCTCGTGTAGATCATCCAAGGGCTCAGCCACCTGGAAAATAATGGCCTGTCCTTCACGGCTAGAAAAGAGGCAAATATTTCCACGTTTGACTGGCTCACGCGACTGTTTCAGGGATACTTCTCCAAGTCCGTATGGAGAAATAATGTACAAGAAGATCGAATGTTGGACATGGCATTACTCCTGACGAGGGAGCCCAATGAGGAGGATGCATCAGGATTCCAAAGGGGTCAATGCCGGTTAACTGCATTGAGTTGCCGCTGTTGTGTATTCTAGAGTTAATATTGGGAGAGACAATGTGCACGGAGAACTTTCAAGCAGTCGCTAGAGGGGTGAGCAATAGAGACGGGCCAGCATGGACAGTGTGACTTTCTGTTGTTCCCAATTAGGAAACTGTCCATATTACCCAACTAGGTTAGCGCAGCCACAACCCTCTCCCACAACTGTTGTGTAAACCCGTCTGCAATGCTAGTCACTTTCTTCTACCGTGCTCCTTCCTGGAGATTCAGAACGGCACAGATAGATCACTGGGAGGTGTAAGCTATTGGTGTCCACAACCATAACGACAGTGCGGAAGACTTGGCTTTCTTTGTCTCCACTCTTCTCCAGAATGACAGTTGTGCTATTAGGGCCTTTTACAGTTCCTCTCATGATATGTTTGTGCATTTCGGGATATCATGTCACGGCTCGATGTAATGAAGCTAATTTACTCTGCTTGACAGTATGTGGGGCCAGTGATATCTCGGAGTATTTGCTAAACGACCAGCGGCCCTTTCATCACTTTCAGAAGCATCACAAGTCCCACTGAATTACAAGATGGCTCCAAGTATCAATGGGACAGTACCGGGCGCTGCTAGCTTGGAGAGCCTCGACGTCGACGACCTCACTTCACATGTCATCAAAGTCTCGTCAAATATCGACAACGAACGAGTCAAGTTCATCTTCAGCAGACTCATTCGGCATTCGCACGACTTCATCCGCGAGACAGAGATTCAACGCCATGAGTGGGAAGCCGCGTGGGAATTTTTGACCAAGGTAGGTCGTGTGGATGGGTCTCCATTTGTTCTGTAGGCTGAAAGTTCCCAGGTCGGACAAGCCTGTCATCCGGAAAGACAGGAGTTTATCCTGCTCTCAGATGTGCTCGGTATATCTGCTCTGGTCGATCAAATAAACAGTCGGCAACTACCAGGCTGCACCGAGTCGTCCGTTCTCGGACCGTTTCACAATGAGTCGCACGAGTTCAATCACGGAGACAGCATCTCCTCTGTCGGAGCGGGCGAATCCATGCTCATCCGAGGAACGGTCAAGAATCGAAAAGGAGAGCCTATCCAGGGAGCATTGCTGGACATCTGGGAGACCAACGGCAACGGAAAGTACGACATGCAGGACCCTGAGACAGGCGGGCCGGACTGCCGAGGGAAGTTCTACACTGATGCCGAGGGACGGTTTTACATCAACGGCGTCCGGCCCGTTGACTATCCCGTGCCTTTCGATGGTCCGGTTGGTATTGTTCTAGATCTCCTGAACCGACAAGCCTATCGCCCAGCACATGTGGTAAGGACCGCCATGTCGCAGATACCCATTCGTTTTGATCACGCCGCACTAACGAACGCACAGCACTTTTTGATCAACCACCCTTGTTATGAGAGGCTCAACACGGCCCTGTACGACAGAACGAGCCCGAGAATCTTCCGAGATCCAGTATTCGGGACGAAAAGCAGCTTGGTCAAGGACATTGAGTGGGTCGAAGATATTGAAGAGGCCAAGATGTATAATACAAAGCCGTTCGTGCGCGTGGTGGACGGACGTGAAACAGAGGGGTTTTGGCTGTTGGAGCATGACTTCATTTTGGCGGAGGCTCAAGGGGACCGGAGCTTGAAGACCCATCTATAATTCATTGAAGACATACGTAGCTATCGATGGATTTTTCTGTGGAGGATTCTGTTGGGACGGCTGTAATCAATACTTGGTTCAATATTGCACATTGTACATCTGCCGTGTGCGTAAAATCTGAAAAATCGTGGAGACCTGCTTTGATTAGAGATGGTAGTCTGCGAGTTGAGACAGTAGTTACAGTCATGTCCAGATCTAGAACTTCCGCATCGACATGATGGTGGTTAGTAGTCCTGACTGTATGACAGAGCTCTCAACGAAACGACCCATGATTTGACGCCAAAAAAAAACCAACCGATGTAAAGGTAACATCTCAGCATCACGCACACAGCTTTTCCATAAACGGACACTCATCCATCTACGGACACAGCTCCCATGTGGGGGATTCACATTCACACCCAATACTCCTCTCTTTCGCAAGGATATACCGGGCTCGAGAATGATTAAGAGACAGATCACCTACCGACGACCAAGAACCTCATCTACGTGCCCACACAGTAAACCATGGCCGACCAATTCCTCGCCGCGATCAAGGCCCGTCGATCATTCTACGCACTCGAGGCGAAATCGCCCATCGCGGACCTCGACATCGTCCGGATCGCCAAACAAGTCATCCTGCACACGCCGAGCTCGCTCAATTCGCAGTCGACCCGCTTCGTCATCCTGTTCGGCGACGACCACAGAAAATTGTGGGATATCGCCAAAGAGTGCGTCAGGGCGGTCGATGCGGGCGGCGATTGGCCCACCGATGAGAAGAAGTTGGATCAGCGCCGGGACGCGTACGGGACGGTAAGTAGGGCCGTGAATCGGCCTGTGGACGGGTAGAAAAGAAAATTGCTAAGTATTGAATACTAATTCAATGAACAAGGTCCTCCTCTACGAAGACCAGCGCGTCACACATGAGCTGCAACAAAAGTTTGCACGCTACAGCAGCTACTTCCCCCAGTGGGCCGAGCACACCAACGCCATGAACACCTTCAACCTGTGGACGGCCCTGGAGCTGGAAGGTCTCGGCTGCAATCTCCAGCATTTTAACCCGTACATCGACCAGAGGATTGTCGAGGAGTGGAAAGTCCCCGCCGAGTGGGTGTTGAAGGGTCAATTGGTTTTTGGCACGCCCACGGCTCCTCCGAACCCGAGCAAGACGTTTGTGCCGGCGGAGGAGAGAGTGCTGGTGCCGGGGTTGTAGCTTGGGCAGGAAGGTGGGAGCAGCGGGCAGCATCGCTCTAGATGGTTCCAGATATAATATATATGATTGTCTAAATCTTGTCGTGACAGACACCTCTGAAAACGTAGAATCTTTCATCTTGTCGCTCGATCAAACCCATACGGTTGTTGTACGGTGACCACTCTACTCGCGCTGAAACAGCGCCGCAACGCCATGGCCAGTACTAAAGGACAGTCAGCGGCAGAACAAATACACTCCAGACATTCTTACCTGGCACACATGCTCACAACCCCAAACTCCTTGTCCTCTTGTTCCAGCTGGGCAAATAGCGTCGCAGTCTGCCGCGTTCCAGTGGCTCCAGTCGGATGACCCAACGCGATCGCGCCACCTCTCGGATTTACCTTTTCAGCATCGATGCCCAGCACCCGAAGACAGGCAATCGTCTGGCTGGCAAATGCCTCGTTGATCTCGAAGATATCAACGTCTTTCTGAGAGATTCCGGTGAACTTATACAGAGCAGTGATCGCGTAGATGGGACCAACACCCATTTCGTCGGGTTCGCAGCCTGCCACTGTTGTGCCGAGGAAGCGCCCAATAGGTTTGATACCGCGGTCTTCTGCCCACGATCGCCGTGCAAGAATACTGGATGAGGCGCCGTCGGATATTTGTGACCTGTGGCGCGTAAGCTGAAGTCCAACAGATTGCCCCTTGAGGGTTTTACGAGTTCCCCGCCGTGCTTCTGCCATCATCGGCGAATGCGGGTTTGAGCTTTGCAAGTTTCTCCAAAGTAACGCCGGGTCTGATCGTGTCGTCCTGTTCAACATGTAATATCGTTTGTGCCCCTGTGACATCGTCCCTTTTTGTCCACTCGACGGGGACAATTTCTGAGGAGAATTTGCCCAACTGTTGAGCTTCCAAAGCCCGCGTATGACTCAAGAGGGCGAACGCGTCCTGATCTTGTCGGGAGATGTCGTATCTGCGGGCCACATTCTCCGATGTAATCCCCATGGGTAGAAGACAGTCTCTTGCACTTTTGACATCTGAACCCCTGAGGGTTGGGGACACGTCAACGGGGACGCCTCTGCTCCCATAGTTTCGCGTCATGCTTTCAACGCCTCCTGCAAGTCCAACGTCGATCTGTCCGGCGAGGATAGCGTGCGAAATATGTGTGATAGCCTGCAAACTGCTCGAGCACTGTCGATTGACGGTGTGAAATGTGGTGGTGACTGGGAACCCTGCGTGGTTCAACGCCATCCGGCCCGTCTTTGCGAATCCAAGCTCTGCCAGTACGTTGCCGATGAGGACATCCTGCACGTCGCCTGGTTCAATGCCAGCACGCGTCACCGCCGCTCTCATGACCTATCTCCGCATTAGGAACTTCGTAGCAAGCAATGGAGTAAGTGACAACGCCCTGACCGGCATGAGTATATCTTCGGGCCAAGCATCCTTGAAACCACCCCTGAAGGACCGTGTGATGGGACTGCGCACCGCAGAAAGCAGCACAATATCATTTGGTGATTTCGTGGCGAGCCGTCCGAGGAGTCTTGCTGCCGATGCCATGCTGTAGTGCTTGTATCGAGGATGACTTGCACTACAAGGCTGCGCTGTGCTATGAGAGGCATCCCAGGCATGACCGCCGCCTAGCATTGCTATGGAAGCCAGCAAATCAGATGTGGGGAACTAACCATATCGGGATGCGCGATTGTCCATCTCAGGAAGGGAAAGTGGGTGGTGAGGGTGGGTTGCTCATTGCAGTATCTCTAAGATGCCCCATTCATCCACATTTGCTGGGGACTGTCACTATACATAATTATTACCTTTCACCTGGTCACGGAAGGTGCGCGGGGCAGGCCTTGGCATTGACAGTTAGTCAGATCGCCGTGGCTTCTCCTGGAGAACTCAACAATCAACATCTCGAGAGCTTACACGATCGCTTGCCAGGACAGCACCTCCCTCAACATCGACAAGAAAGAAGCATCACCTTTGACACCATTCGAGCAATCCTTTTGACTCGTTTTGAGCACTAGGGACGCGAAATGAGCTTCACACCAGGACAGGAGCACTATCGGCCGGCCTTTGACAATAAGCCCACCCCAAAGATCAGCTCGGGCCTGCTCTTTGAAAAAGCATGCGCCAGGCACGTCGAACAGACGTTCAATGCCACGCGAGTCTTTATCTTGGCGTCCAGGTCTTTATCGAAACAGACCGACTCTCTAGAAAAGCTGAGACGAGCGTTGGGCGACCGCGTGGCCGGCTGTCGCATCGGCATCAGCCCGCATACGCCCATCTCCGAAGTCGTTGAAGTCATAGACGAGGTCAAAGAGCTCAATGTCGACTGCCTCGTTACCCTTGGAGCTGGCAGTATCACCGATGCTGCTAAACTGGTCAGGTTTGCAATTGCCAACTCGGCGTGGGACGAGAAGGCAATAAGCACGTTATGGGGTGGTCACTCATACAACGCAAACCGTCGTGAGCACATCGAAAGGCCAAAGATTCCTCTCATTTGCATACCGACGTCTCTGTCCGGCGGAGAATACCAGGCTATCGCAGGCGCAACCGAGACCTTGACCACACGGGCCAAAAGGACATTTGAGCCTGGCGTCGATCCGGAACTGGTCATTCTAGACCCGGAACTAGTCAAAACCACTCCTCAGTGGGTATGGCTGAGCACAGGTGTCAGGTCGATTGACCACTGCATAGAGACAATGTGTAGTCTGCAGAGTACCCCAGAAGGAGATGCTGCAGCCAGCCGTGGCTTGGGTTTGCTGGTTCCAGGACTGCTAAGATCCAAAGCGAACCCAGATGACTCGGAGGGTCGGTACCTGTGCCAGCTCGGAGTGATTCAGGCCATGCAGGCTGTCTCTACCGGGACGCCACTAGGTGCAAGTCACGCGATCGGCCACCAACTTGGACCTCTGGGTGTCGGGCACGGCGAGACGAGCTGTATCCTGTTGCCCGCGGTGTGCAAATTCAACGCGGCAAAGGGGGCCAACAATGCCAGACAAGCGCAAGCTCGAGAACTGTTGTTGGGACTAGATCCTGTTCAAACTGTGATCAAAGCCAGAGGTCTGACAGAGAGCGACCTTGACTTAGGCGACATCCTCGATATTGTGATTCGAGAACTCGACATGCCCCGGTCCCTCGCTGCGGTCAAGATTGGTAGAGACAAATTCGATCTGCTTGCGGTGAACAGCCTGCATGATTTGTGGATCCAGACCAACGCCTTTCCCATTACAGAGAAGGATCAAGTGTTGGAAATCCTGAACATGGTGGCAGAGTAAGAGTAGCCATGGCGGGTTGGGACGTGTGCGTGTTTTGGAGTCTGATACATATGTACCTCGTACAGAGTTCCAAGGAGGGAGGAAGAGAGACGGAGTCACAGGCCAAGAACCCCGCGGCCACTTGGAGTTCCGGGCTGTGCGGGTGTTGGTTGGTACCAGGTACAGGCGCTCCACCCCCACAGATCCGGGCGGTCTAGGCGTGGAGCCGATCAATGCTCGGCGCATCGGCTGCCCCTTGACAGTCGGTTAGCAATTATTGTTCCTTGTCTTCGGCTCTAGGGTCACGTGTTTGTTCCCCCAACATCCACCTACCGATTCACAATTCACTGAGCACAGTCATGGCTTCAAGTGATATGTGAACAGTGATTGACTCACTCTATCTTTCTTACACGTCGTGGACAGTCACACGAGGAGACAATATCACCTTCCCACTGGACGAGGCTAGACAAGGCTAGACGAGATTACTGAAATGACAGACTCCTTACAGACCATCTGGAAGAGATGCGCCTATTGTGAACGAACCTTCTCAAAGCTGGAGCACTTGCGGCGTCATCAAAGATGGCGTAAGCTTCGACATGCCCCTGCTATCTGATATCTGTCCCATCAACCAAGTTTCCTCGCTGACCACTCCAATCTAGATACTGGAGAGAAGCCGTTCAAGTGTGCGTTCTGCGGCCGAAGATATGCTCGGAGGTATGTGTGTGGTGCCCCTCTCTGATATAGGATGGAAAGAGTCAAATATCAAATGCTGATGCCTTTTCCTGACATAACAGCGATGTGCTGGCGAGACATATTCGCAACCATCATCCAGCTGCTGATAATGGCCCAGAGGGGATCGTCGTCGAGCCCATAGTACATTCATCAAAGCCTCGGGATCTGCCTCATATCTCTCAGTCTCCTACTCGGACGCATACTCCGGCCCAAACTCAACGTCGATCTGCAGAAGTCAGCGAGATGAATTTCAACCCAGCAGAGCCTGCGGAGCACTCGGCCACCACGATCGACCGAGTCCGCATTGTCCCATCGACAGTGGGAGGATCACGACCAACTATGGCCCCTCAGACTCCCTCTATGCGACCAAACTCAAGGCCCGACAACAGACCAGGAGATATTTCCCTGACCTGGAAATCCCCAATCCTGGGGCCTCCTCTTCGACCTGATAATCTAGCGAGTCAACCACCGAACAACCCCGTGGGCGGTAATGTGACCCGCGTTCAATTCAGAGGAAATGGTCACCTCTGCTCTGAAGAGACTGTAACGCTGAATCATGAGACGATCGAACCGTCCCAGCTATCGGGGAACCATCGCAGCCAATCAGTGCACAACAACGGCACCTCACAGATGGACATCTCGCACGCCAAACCTACAGAACCACTAATCAGCCACCATGGGTTGGCTATGCCTGCCTCGCCATATCCAGAGGACATGGACATCCCCGACATGATGGAAAGGGGAATGACAGACTTTAATGCCGAAGACATTGATTTCACGCACACTTCTAATGCCCCTGATCTGCTCTGGCTGGAATCTACCATCGACCTGCCCAACTTGGAAAACCTCATCGCTACTCTCCCGACTCCTGTTGAAGACCATCTATCATGCCAGGACCAACCACTTACCAAAGGCTTGGCCTCCGACAGACTCCGTCGTGTCCAGAAGGCGTGGCCTTCGAAACTGGTACGTCCCATTCGACTCATACGGCGACTTTGGCAGACGGCACTCCAACATCCCGCAGACAACATTCTGTGTCACGGAGTCAACGAATCCCGAGCCCAGAGCCAGGGTCCTCCCCGGCATGACAATCCGTCAGGGTCACGGTGGCACATGGATGCCAGTTGCAGGGACAGACTCTTGCAGGACAGCGACAAAATCTTTGGCAAAGAAGAGTCTCTGTACACCATGCTGGTCGACCAGGGCGACACACCTCAGAGCTTGACGTCGACGACATACGATACCAATTTTCCGTCGGTCGAGACGTTGGACATGAGTCTGGATCTCTACTTCGAGCGCTTCCACCCCTCTATACCGTTTGTACACCAGCCGACCTTCGATGCGAGGATAAGTCCCAGTGCGGTTCTTTTTCCAATGTGTCTTATTGGACTGTCGGCACTAGACCCTAGAGGATCGCGGGACTTTGTCCGCAGGGAATGGATGGTAAACATGGCCCCCCCCTTAGTTCTTCATCCAACAGCCTAGCTGATTTGATCTTGAGAAACTCGTCCATTCCTGTCGCCTGGAGCTTACGTCCCAAGCCCTTGGTAAGCGTCCACCTTGGGAGCTCATTACCGCCGTGGCAGCTTCGTTACTTGTGCTCAATCTTGCTCTTTGCATCTCGGTAAGTGCTGGCTATTCTGACATTCTTGTGTCCTAATCAATCTGTGAAGCGGCGACTAGATGAGAATGAAGCCCATATGCTCTGCATCCAAACATTGCACGTACGTCCAGTGAGAGCCTTCCAGCTGTTTTATATCTAACTTGCCCAGGTGGCAGAAAAGCACGGATTATTTGCGGCTTGTGACGGCAAAGAGGTCGACCTCAATTTGATGGGGCCGTCATCGGACCTTGAACGGCTGTGGAAGCCTTGGGCGAGGGTGGAATCTGTCAAGAGGTATTCTAGCCCTCTGGGTGCTGTTGCCCATTGACACAGCTAACTTATTTGCCAGGATGGTCACCTGTCTCCTGATCATTGACGCCACGTACGCCACCCTTTGGGGCACGGCAGGGGTGCTCGAGCTAGACAGACTCGAGATCATTTCTCCTTGTAAATCATCACTGTTCGAGGCTGGCGATGCGACGACGTTTGCACGCGAGGTGGAAACCAACGCCCAGATCATCATGCCGCGGATGACGCTGCAGCGAATGTCGAAATTGTCGTCGGCCATGCTCGGGAGTATAGGATTGCAAGCACTACTAGCTGCCATCTCGATCCAACACTCCGTGGCCCGTCATAGACTATTTCCCGGTCAACTCGGCAGCGACGAGACAACAGCCGCCACGCCGGTGGAGAGATACGCGCTGGACAACCACGCAAAGACCATTGCTCCCCTCCTGGCTACGATCCCCAGCAGTCACAGGGACAACTTCAACCAGGACCACCGCCATGCCATGCTCCTCTGGAACAGTCTGTGTATGTCCACCACAGTCGACATGGACCAATTTGAGCTCGCCTTGGGCCACAAGGACGCCGACTCCGCGCATACCGCCCTAGAGAACATCGCCATCTGGGCCAAGTCAGCAGAGGCGCGTAGAGCCGCACTCCATGCCGCCCAGATTTTCAGGATCCTCTCGCAGACCCGGGTCTTGGAGCCGGTCTTGCTTTTGCACGGGCACATGATCTTCACGGCCGCGCTAGTCCTGGCGTTTTATGTCTTTAAGGCGACTCCTGCCTCGGAGCAGCAGGCCAGCAATCATTCTTTCACAGGCGTTGGCGACACAGCAGTATTTGAACTGCTGCAAGAGATCGACTGGGCCGAAATCGGCTTGGAGGGACTCGGCGGAGTGTCCTCGTCGTCTTCTCAACTGGTAAATGGACAGTCTTCGACCGCGAAGCACTTTATTAGGCACGGCGGCCCCATCTCCTTTGGTCACGTGGCCGTCGTCGGCGAAGTAACTGCGAGAAAAGTCATTCTCAAGTATGCGCATTTACTAGATGAGGTCGTCAAGTGGGAAGGGTCCGACTACTGCGAGGCGCTCAAGGCGATTGGGGATTTCTTCCATGTTTGACGTGTCGACACTTTTGACAGGCGCGATGGTGTGGATAGAAAGCGAGGGTAGGGAAGAACACCCTCCTATATTGCGAGAAATATATCCAGTTGAGTTCGTGTGTGCGTGGGGGGGCATGTGTCTATATATCTATATATCTATCTATCGCTCTACAAATATGTATCTGTTACGTCCCTTGGTCTCTGCCGAGGACTCGATACTGATAAAATCCCCAAGTATGCCCTATGATCGACCACCCAAGTGATAATAATGGGAATTTTCTCTTCCAAATATGGAAAGTAATATCGTTATTATCATGTGGGGCGCCGTCCGTCCTTCCTCTCCTTCGGGTTGTCTTGTCTCTCCTTCCCAGATTCGTCATCCGTCAGGAACTACATGGTACATGCATGGTACACGGTACACGGTACCTGGTATCTGACGCACATACATACATACATACATACATACATACATACATACATACATACATACATACATACATACATACATACATACATACATACATACATCGTTTCTCGTATGGAGGTTCAGATTTGTTTCTTCTTGGGGTAGATCGGCGTGTCTATAAGTGAGTGACTGAGTGACTGAGTGAAGGGCACCAGACAGACAGACAGTCAGTCAGTCAGTCAGTTACCAGACAGGAGCATGTGCAAAGGTGCAAAGGTTGAAGAAAAGCACCGCGAAAATGAAAGAGAAATAGTTCTTGTTTGTACCTATCCGTGACATCTATTGTCCTTATTAGTCCCCTGTCCTTCCTTTCCGTACGTTCGCATAACGCGCATGTCTCGACTCTACCTAGAAGCTGTCATGATAGTGAAAAGTAACAAATTCTGCTAAGCCCGTACGCCTTCATTCCCTCGTTGTTGCTTTCTGCGCCGCTGGCGCGGGCCCGAATACTGCTTCGCGAACATTGTCCCAAGACGACTGCGGCTGCCCTTGCCCATGCCCCTGCCCCTGCGGCGTGCAGCCCCGGACAGCCTCCTCGAGCAACAACTTGACGTAGCGCTTGTGGGCCCACCCTTCGAGCGAGAGCGGCGCAATGGGACTCGAGGCGGCGACGTCCACGCCAAAATAGAAAAGGCTCTTCATGCGGAACTCGGCGACGGGGACGTCGGCAGACTCCCGATGTATCGTGACGCTCAGCTCAAACAGGCCATCGACGGCGCGCGGGCCGTGAGGCGTGTTGAGCGGCGAGTCGCCGCACCGCAGGAGGATCGCTGTAGGAGTCTTGGACAGCACGACGAAGTGGTTTGTGATTTCGGTGCCGACGTCGTAGTGCGAGCGGAGGAGCTCGGGCCGTCGCCAGAGCTGGTGCGCCAGAGCGGGCGAGGCGCTGTACCGCTGCTGGAGGTATCTGCGCTGGATGGCGTAGGCTGGAGTCGATGGTTAGTATGCGTCTTGGTATTTTATAGTATACGGTAGGAAGAGTGTATGGGTCATCATATAAAGACCGGCGTTCCAGTTCCGTCAACCAATATACAATAAGCGTTAAAGGGGTGTCCTGCGACCCGGACGACGAACGTACCACGACTCGCCCAAACAGCGGCACAGAACGCCTCGATCAACTTTGTCCCTCCTTCGTCATGATCCCTCAAGAGGTCCGGGTCCAGCTGCGACAGGGGGACTTTCCGCACGCAGAGATCATGAAACGTCGGGTTCTTGTTCGGATTAAACCGTCGGTAAAATGGTGTTTGGGAGAGAACATCGCGTGAAGGGTCGTAGGGCTCGAACTGGCAGGATCGTGTCCACCAGCGAAACGCGCCGATGGTTCCTACGCCGCCGCATAGTGCGGCCGTGGATAAGAGTTTCAACGGGGAGAGTTTTAGGCGGGACATTGTATCCTTCCCTCAGAAGGAGAAAAAAGTAAGTCAGGCGCGAAAGGGGAGCGGAGAAAATAAAGAAGGGGGGGGGAGGGGGGCTTGAGGAATCAGGGTAGCGAGTACGAGATACCTACGTTAGAGCACAGGATCGAGCCATTCGTATACAAATGGGTGGCCGATGCGTCTCCATGTCATGTATTCACTTTTGGTAGAGTGGCCGAAGTAAAATCGATGCCCCACAGCGCTTGACCCGATCCTGCACACGTTTTGTCCATTTCCGGCAAGCAAAGAAGCTGAGTGGAATGGCTCTACCTCGTATATCACCTCCAAACTTCAAATTCTATATAGGACCAGAATAAGATATACTCGAAGGACATGGATTTGGGAAGACGTCTTTTTTCCAGGGATACACATATTTCCCTGGTCCCAGCTCACACAAGCTCCCATCCGCAAGTCACAGTACTATGCCCCTGGTGAGGAAACTAATGTATGCCCCACATGAAGCCGTGCTTGTACAAGTCGCAATCGGCACGACTTTTCGCAACAAAGACACCTAGAACTAGCTACATCCTACGTGGTTCTCTAGTGTTCAGTTTAGCACCTGATATCTCTTCGTGAGAGAGAGAAACACCACCAACACACTCAGCAGAGATGGGAAGAAAGACAAGGCAATATTCTTTGAACTCTCTAGCCATCTCCTCTACCTTCAAGGCGTCTGTACGTGTGACATCATACAATCTTCTCAAAAACCAACTTGCAACTCTGGCCCTTGGGCCTGCTGGCGATGATCTGGTCCTCCATTTCCATGTCGCTGTCCATCTGGGGGGACAAGGTCGTGCGACATTGCGAATAGACTTCGCGGAGGAGGAGTTTCATCTCTGCGATGGCGAGGCTGTGAAGGGACAGCGAGTTAGCATTTTGTACGAGAGAAAAGAAGGAACGTGGCTTCAGGCGCGAAAGAAAAAAAACGATGATAATGCAAAGAAAAGGGGGTACAAAAGAGTTAGAGACTTACTGCCGGCCCAGACAACCTCGGCCGCCCACGGAAAAGGCAAAGAACAATCTGTTCCGCTCGGCCTCTCCTTGCTTATCCAACCAGCGCTCCGGGAGGAACTCCAACGGTTGCGGAAACACGACTGGGTCCTTGTGCAGCGTGTACGCCTGACAGCTCACAATGGTGCCGCCGGGGATGAAGTGGCCGTCGATCATGCTCCCTCCTTGGGGCGCATATCGAGGCATCGACATCGGGATGGGCGGGAAACAGCGGAGGCCCTCTTTGACCACCGCGTCTAGGTACGCGAGTTGGTCGAATGAAGTCGTGGCGTTCTCCGTCAGTTCCTTGTGCAGCAGGCCTTGAATGCGTTGGGAGGCCGGTGCGGGTAATGAGAGGTGGTGCATCAAGAAACAGAGGGCATCGCCTGTCGTGTCGACCCCAGCGGCCAGGTGGTCCTTGCATTCGGCTGGCACGGCATAGGGGGCCATATTGGTAGCCTTAGCCTGTGCGTGAAGCTTGGAGAGGAGACTGAACGGTGATGGCGAGGGAGATGCACTGGCCGTCAGGACGTATTCATTCGACAGCGGAGCCGGCTTGGGCGGGCTGATGCGGTGAATGATATTGGAGAGCCACGGCATGTAATAGATTGCGACATTGCCTGAGAACACGTCAATTTCTCCCCACGCCCCCGTTGTGAACGTCACCTCCACAAATCATGGGGGTCTCACGTACTTTTCAAACTGTCGTGATAGGACAATTCTTGCATCAGACGCAAATCCTTTTCATTCCTGTTGGCGTGCGTGCCGTACGGGTGGAAAAGCTGATGAGTCACCCCATCCAGGGCAAAGCAGTGGAGAGATACCTGAGACAGTCTTGGTCAGTTTCGTCGAGATAGCCCAGCACAACTGACAAAGTCCCCTCACATATATGTCGGCAAATCCGTCACTGCCGTAACATTGGTCGAGACACTTGCTTAAAAAGTCCCGGGCGTGCTGGACGATGCCGTTCAAGATGTCGGGCTTCATGATGCTGGTGTTTGCGTAGCGGTCGGCCAAGTATCGCTTCATATAGCTGTGCTGGAACGGGTGGCCGCCGCCGCCCAGAAGAGTTAGCTAACAATTCTCATCATCGAGCACACTCGCGACGTCTCCTCTGGGAGGGTAGATAGAACATACTTCCGCCCGGGGGAGCGTGGAGAATAGCGTGCGCGTCCCAAACTGCGTGAACAGCGAGTAGAAGGGCGTCTTGTCATAACCGCTGCCGCCCGACATGTAGATCTCCTTGGCCGCGTCGGCGCTCGAGAAGGACACCTCGTCGGGACTCAGCCGGACGACCGCGCCGTACTTCTGGTGGAGGCCATGGATGTACAGGCGGCGACCGTGGGTGAATTCGCGGTACTTGAGCACCAGCGACGTCCAGGCCGTGTATTTGGGGCCAGGCAGCTTTGCCAGTGGCGAGCGCAGCCGCCGCACAGCCTCAACGAGTACCGCGACGAGGACAAAGTAAGGTAGAAGTTGTAGAAGCATGGTTGATAGTTGCTGGTGGGAAACAGGTGGTTGGGTCGACCAGTATATCTCCGCTATCGGTGCACAAAGCAGTCGTGTTTCGCTCTCTGTTATCGCTCGGCACAGCTATCTCGCTCGAGAACCAGAGACAATGATAGGACCGGTCTATTCCAGAGCCATGGAAGCTATATATCGAGCACTGAAGAGGCTCAAATTTGGGGCAATGAAACTGCAATTTGATGACACGGTCCAAAGAGGGAAGGTTGTGGCGATGGTGACACCGTATGGACACCCCCTCGACGTCGATGTAGTTGTAGTTGCTTCCTGTATTCCCGACCACAGACTGTCAAGATGACTAAAAGAAGCAAGTATAGAGACGATAATGGCCGCGGTGGTGGTTATTTCCACTGGAGAAGATTCGATAAAATCCGTCTTGTCTATCTTGTCTATTCGTATCTGTCGATCGCTCCACCATCTCCTCATCCTTCCCGATTGGGATTGGCGGGGAATGTCATTTCCATAAGTCCAAAGCATCAATTCCGATAAACAAGCAATTAGATTTAATAATAATGGAACCTCCCCGGACAATCGCCACGAGGGTTTTTCCATCCGTAGTCCTGTCATCCTCTGACAGCCGTCCAGCCTTTCCCTTCTCTCCCCAACTTTCCTCCTCCAGTATAGCGCAATGTCATCCATTAAAGACCAACCGGCCCTTCATCAACGAAGCATGAATGACTTGAGTCTCCCTTATCTTGATTGTTCCCTGTCGCGTCTCCGTGTCCATATAGTTATTTCCCTTCTGGGAGAGCTTCAAACGACTATATATGGTCTGCCGATGTTCCCCTTCTCTGATCCATCGCAAGCGAACAAGTCAAGATCCCCGCACAGGCTTTTCATTACCCAATCCTCTCCACCGACGGCCTTGCCTCCACCACCAAAATGTCTTCTGAGGCGGACAGCACCGAGAAGAGACCCATCACGACCGATGTCCCAGCACAGAATCCTCATCCAGACGTGGCGGAGATGTATCATCTGCCTGTGGAAACCCGAGACAAACCACTCATGCCACCGCCGACCCACGACTCCCTCGATCCCTTGAACTGGTCCAAGCTGCAGAAGTACAACGTCATCAGTATCGTCTGCTTCTTCTATTTCCTGTTGACCTATTTGACCACTGCCCCCGTGCCCTCGTTCTCGCTTCTCGAGGAGCAATTCGATGCCTCGTACAATCAAGTCAACTGGTCCTTTGGCATCTCTGCCTTTGGTCTCGCCTTTGGCCCTCTGGTCACCTCGTCGCTGGCAGAGACCTATGGCCGCCGAGTGGTGACCATTGCTGCCACAGCAATCGCAGTTCTCGCTAGCGGTTGCACCTCGATCAAAGGACAATCCATCGGCCAGTACATGGCAGCCAGGTTTTTCCAAGGGTTTGCGGCCGGCCCTGCAGCAAACGTGGGGCTCAGCATCATCAATGACATCTCCTGGGAGCATGAGCGAGGTTACCGAATCGGTCTCTGGGCAATGTCTGCAAATATAGGAAGTGTTCTGGGTGGTCTCGGTAAGCTTGGCCTTCTTTCTGGGCGATAGACCTGATGGGGGCTGACTTCAGATGGCAGTTGGCGGATTCATCGCCACCGTGAATCAATACTGGGTGGCCTACCACGTCACCATCGCCTTTGCATTTCTCCTGGTATGGGAGGTTTTGTTTCTGCCAGAGACCCAGTATCCTAGGGCGTACGTGGTGGCCCTCGAGCAGCAACAAGCGGCTGCCACGGTGCGAGGGGAAAACTTGCAGAATGCCGTTGTGGACATCAAAAGGACCAAACAACTCCCCTGGCTGGTGAGAGAGGTCCCAGATAGCATGGTACTCATGACACACTAACACATCGCCCAGAACATTCGCAAAATCCCAGGGGTGCTCCATCCGAAACCTTGGGCGACCCTAATCACCTTCTGCAAGCTGTGGGCGTATCCCAAGTTGGTCGCTAGCGTGTGTGGATACATATTTCTCCATTACTGGTGGTATGAGTGCCCTGCATGGCGTGTTCTCTGAACGCAAACTAAAGCAAACCAGGATCGTGGCCCTCCTCTCGATGATCCCTGCTGCCTATGAAGAGTACAAGATCCAGATCCAAGGTTTGTTCTTCACAGGTGCTCTGGTCGGCGTCATCTTCGCCGAGATATTCTGCTCGGGCAATTTGAGTGATTGGATCGTTGCCCGCCTCGCGCGGAAGAACCACGGCCAGCGGACGCCAGAAATGAGGCTGTGGTTGGGGTATCCCGGCGCCATACTCTCTGCCATCGGGCTGGCAGTCTGGGGAGCTTCGGTGCAAGAAGGATGGCATTGGATGGTCGGTCAGGTGGCTCTCTTCCTATTCGCCGTCGGCCTTCAAGCGGGTAACACAACACTGTCGACATATATTGTGGACAGCTACCCGGAGCACGCCATTGAGGTCATAACATTTTACTCCGTCATCATAAATGTGAGTAATCAGCCAAAGGACTGTGACCATCGAGACTGACGCCGAAAAGATGTCCGCATTTATCGTGCCCTGGTACATTTACGACTGGGCCGCCGCAGTTGGTAAGAAACATGTGGATTCCCAGTCGGAAGGCTTTATACTGACAATCGCGCGTAGGATACGGATGGTGCTTCGGCACCCAGGCAATTATTTGCGGCATTTGCCTCCCGCCCATTTATTTCGTACTTCACCGATGGGGTAATCGGTGGGTGAAGCCCATCGTGCTTTCGTCCGATGAGTTGCCCGACGTATCAAGCTTCGAAAGTAGTGTTGATCAAGACAAATAAGTCTGCCACGTCCGACCCAACAAGGTGGATTCTCTTGGAAAAAAAAAAAAAGAAAAAAAAAAAAAAAAAAAAAAAA